>NC_051176.1:98035445-98172781 GCF_013339695.2 Rhipicephalus sanguineus
CAGCTGTCATGCGACCTCGTGCAGCAGACTCCAGCTATAACATATGACCGTGGTCCTGACACCAGTGCCCGGACGACCAGCTCGTGGCACCCCTGATAACCACTACAACAAGGCCCACACCGCCATGCGCAATGTTGTGGAGTGGTGCATCGCTGTAAGCTTGTGCACAGCTGCTCAAGCATCATTGCTGCTTGTGCAGCTCTGCACGACATTGCGTGGCGGCACATGAGCCTGTTCTCGAAGGAAACGATGACGACACCGACGATGCTGACTGGTGCCAGCAGCAGCTGAGCTACCACCACCACCACCACCACAACGGGAGCAGCAGCAGCGCAACCATGTAGTGAACCTGTTTCGAGAACCACAGGGCCTGCATGCTTGAGCCACCTGCGCAGAGTACGCCGCCGCCTGCAACGACCTCGGCAGCATTGTGTGGTGCGTGTTTGTCTTTGTTCATTGTGTTTGTCACTGTGTTTTTTTTTTACTACACTTCAAATGTTTGCTACACATATCAACGAAACAGCGTTCTCCTATCAATGAATAACCCCCTTGAATAGGTTGGCAAAAAATGTGAAGCTCACCCTGACTCACTCGTGAAATATATTTTGCTCTTGGGGCTCACTCGAACTCAGACTCACCAAAATTTCCTCAAGCGGATTCACTCGGACTCAGGCTCACTAAAATGTTTTCACCCGGACTCGAACTCACCAATGTATTACTCACTTGGACTCACAGCACTCACAGCTCGATCTGAATCTGAGTGAGTCGACTCATGAGTGAGTTTGCCGACCTATGCCCCCTTGTCACACAACGCCATGCTGACGAAATGCTTCGACCAGGTTGTAAAATATGGCGCTTCACACTAAGCACAAGTGAGAGCTCAACTGTGAATGGCACATGGTGCCATTCACAGCCAAAGTGGTAACCGGAAAAGGCTGTTTGAATCAGGACAGCAAGATGCGGTAGCTTTAGTGCAACAAGAATCGTGCTTGTAAATGAAGTGAACAACAATGGTGGTGTCAGAATTGAAATTTTATAATAAGTATCATGAGCAATGCACATAAAAAGCAAAATAAATAAATATCCTTTAAATTTAATGCCAAGGAAAAGAATATAAAAGTAGCTTCCTTTTAGAATATACAAATGGAGTTATTACAACGTGCCTGCTGCTCCTCTGCAACAACACACGCATCTCGCAGCACGAAAGCCATTGTATTACATGAAAACAAGGCACAGTCGAACCGGTATTAATTGAACTCGCTAAAAAATGCAAGTTGTTGGTTGCTGATATGTCTTCCTCTATTAGTGATTTCTGTTTGTACCCAATCCTGTTATCTAAACACTTCTAAGCAACAGAACACGTATTCGTCAACTATTTTTTGGTCTTGCAATATTTCAAAATTGTTGTGCAACGTAGACCATTCACAAACGCTTTTCTTTTTTTCTAGGATGTGTAAAAATCGATAGAAAACGTACAGTGTGCCACAATATTCTACACGTATACACTATAAACATAAAGATACACTACAGTGCACTATGTGCATGTACTACAAAATTGCTCAATGCATGACTTTGTATAATGAGATTTTAAGAAATGACATGGCAAAACATGATTTATAAATGAAACCACACTGTGCTATGCACATGTACTACAAAACTGCTGAATGCATCACCTCGCACGATGAGATTAAAAAGAAATGACATCGCAGGACACGATTTACCATTGATCTACACTTTACTATGTACAATGAAACAGCACATCAGTGCTTCTGATATGCAGAAAAAGAAAATTAACTGAAAGAAAATTGCAGGGCACCATTGCAGCAAACCAGCGTATCATAGCTCGTGATGTGAACAAAAATAAATCTACATATATGTACAACTAGTCTTTACAAATCACTGTGCAGGTGCCTTCCGCTGCAATGAGGGCCCGGGCGAGGGTACCAACGCCTTGGAATTCGTGGACCGCGTCACCGAGAAGTTGAACCTGGCGCAGCTTTCCAATGATGCCTGGCCCTGCCGCCTGGTGTTTGCGGCTAGTAACTCCAGCGCGTCGGCCTGCCGGTTGCCCCCATCTCGCAGCTGCGGCATGAGCTGGAAACCAAGAAATGTGTTGCCATTATCATCTATAAATTTCCTGCTACCGACTCTTCGCTGGAAGCTTCTGTTCGTGAAGAGTTTCAGTGTGTGCAACAATTTCCTCTCTTTTGAAAATCCACTGACCCAACGGCATCCATGAATGGTGCTTGGTTCACCGCACAACCAACGCACTTCGTTTGGACAGACCAAAGCGGTGCCGGAATTCATTTTCGCTCATCTCATCAAACGCATCTCACGCCTGTAACCACCTCTGCATGAGAAGCAACCAAACAGCCCTTTTCAGGGCTACACAATCGTTTGCCCGGCTTTACGCGATGACTGACACAATCTCCTTCCGAAACCCTAGCTGCTGCAGTATGCAAAACATACAGCAAGCAGGTGTAACACAGGTGCAAACATGTGCATTTGTGTATGATGGCTATGTGAAAAAGTTATATAACGAGCTTGCTTTTTGAACAGCATATTTAGCAATAGCACATTTTCAGTTTCACTTTTGAAGCAATTGACAAAATAGGGAAACATTTCAAGATGTTGAACATTTTTGCAATGCTACCTTTTTGCTACATTTCACCATAACTGCAAGGCAGGACACCTGTTTATTACATCTGACAGTTATGCATACAACTAGCTCCTGCAACCGTTTGCCAAATTTTTTTGTGCAGCCTTTTGTCTTTATGCCCACAGATGTCATCTCTTCACAAACATATGCCTGCACGCATGAGCATCACCTGTGAGCATGTAACACCATCTACAGTTAATCAAAAACATCAGCGAAACTTACGAGTTGGGGCACGGGAAAGATCCTGGGCCACATCCTCTTCAGCCACACCAGTAGCAGCTGGAGCAGGGCTCACCTGTTATAGTAAGAAGTTTCTTGATTGACACACTGAGTGCAATAAGAAGTATGGAGTGGAAGTGGACAATAGCAATGTTTTTTTTAGAATGTTTCAACAGCGGCATGCTATGACACACAGACTTCGGAGAGAGGGGTGGAGCGAGGCAAGCCTACTGGCTACGCACCTCACTCGACTCGAGGGTCTGAGAAATGGGTTGGAACACGTAGGGTGCTCTAATGAGCTTCGAAATATAGTTCGCGGCTGTTCTTTCGTCATCACCGCAAATGTGGCTGTTTCGCATTCTGTTCTGGGCGGCGCAACGTGTTAGCACCTCAGCTAACGCGGCGGCCGGGTGATCCACTCGATATTGTTTGAAAAAGTAAAACTAACAGCGCGTAATGGCTCGAAGCAAACGAGCCCACTTGTTCGCAGCATACAAGTAACAATGATATTCTAAGCCAGTGCTTACCGATTCAGACCACCCGAACTATGGGCCTCGCACACTCGTCCCTGTCAAGCACGACGCGGCCGCGGTAATCCGAAATCTGGCCGCCTCGGGTGCCGCTGTAAAGCACAAGCGGGACGTGTACGATGACCGACCACAATACAATTGTGCTCGCACTCACCTCTGCTGCCCTCGGAGTTTGGCAAGACCCTGCTGCGAATAGTAGCGCTCATTCCTCCATCGGGCCTGCCACTGGGCCCTGGTGTTACGCGCAGGGACTTCTTCGTTCAAAAGCGCTACTAGCTCCTGCCACATGTCGTCCCGGTCCTCCCTCGTGAACGACGGCTCCAGCAGGCACGACAGCGTCGCGATCTGTGGGCGCTCTTTCACAAAAGCCAGCAGAAGCTCCTTTTGACGATCCGACACCCGAGAACCAACGCAGACGTTGCGATCGGACGACATTTTGAAATTACGTCAGCCGCTACTTTTCCTCTTTTTTTTTTCGCGTGCGCGACACCATCTACCGACGACGTCAAAAAAAACTAACATTATTAAATATCATCACTCAAAGCTGTTGCTGTTTGAAAGAGTGTTTCAGCTTGAGAAGCAAAAACAATAATTTTCTGTAAAGTAATTATATTTATTAAAAGGCGAGAAACGCTTCACGGCCCCTGTGCCGACGTCACAGGATGCGCGTCTACTTCCGGAAAGCTGTCCGCTTCACGATTGGCTGTTCTCTTCCTCTCGGCGGTTCTAGGCGGGAGAGCTGCGCCTCCTCTCACTTCTGTGACGTAGGCACCGCAGAACGGACGCGAACGAACAGAGATCTCCGATCGCCCCCCATGACGCGACGCCGAGTGACGCCGCCGCGAGTAGAACCGGCGAGAGAAATCTCGCACTTTCCCTAGATATGGCTGTGCTGCACGCCGGAGAACGCTCCCGATGCTTCTAGAACCCGGGGAAGAGGAGATAAAAGCGTGCACCGACGGCGGAGTCAGTCAGTCGGTCCGGAGATGGTGAAGTTATGTTGAATGTGGCTCCGCCAGCCATAGAAGACGTGTTTGTGATGTTGTGCGGTCAGTCAATCGTCAATGTGGAAGAATCGGTTGACGACGCCGCGTGAGCCGTGACAAGTTACGACGACGGAGAGAACTACGACGATCAACGCTGGAATTTGCGTGAGTGTTCCTAGAAGAGAAGCATTCCCAGAATTGTGGACTGAATACGCAGTTGAATATTCAGGACTTTAACTGTTTTTGGATAGTTGTAATGCATGAGATTGCATTTGTAGCGCGTGATCTGTTCGTTTGGTTCCCGTTGTGTTAACACCATCTGAGTTATATTGTGATGTTGTAACTGGTATACCAGCCGAGTGTGCATGTGTTTGTGATGTTTGTACTGCCTTAACTGAGAATATATTTCGTTTGTGTTATCGACTCTCGGCTCTGACTCGGTCTTTGGACCACAACCGGCGTTCGCTGGCGCACTAAAAGGACCAACTCTAAATTGTCCGCGCTTTCGTGGTGCGTTTCGGGGGGCCGATACGTTCGCCCTTGGAATCCGCCCGGCTATTGCCATCCCCATTAACGGAATCAGTGACAATTATTCTGGCGCCCGCGACAGTCTCGCACATCAAAACGCGCGAGAAGATGCTACTGACACATCGATGTAGACAGACACTATTACAACGACACTCAATTGAGTTCTACCGCAAAAAAGAATTTGCTGGCAGTTCTTACAGCCATCATGCTAGCTTCTACTTGGTCGGTATTTTTCAGGGCAGTGCCCTCCTCATGGAAATAATCAGACTGTTTACGGATGGTTGTTTTATATTTAGGCATAATAAATCTTCTGCCATTCACACTAAATGATTTGAGTCACAGTCTCAGTGTTATATTGCGTGGCTGCAACCTCTTGGGAAGGAAATTGAATAATAATAATAATAATAATAATAATAATAATAATAATAATAATAATAATAATAATAATAATAATAATAATAATAATAATAATAATAATAATAATAATCAATCAATCAATCAATCAATCAATCATTTATTTAACGTGCCCAGGAACAACCGTAAGGTCTTTGTGCAGGCGCACGCAAAAAAAAACAATAAAAATAAACTATACAATACAGACAGTCTTCAGAAATAAAAAGAGCAAATACACGTAGACAAAGAGAAATGAACACAAAAGGGGAGGAGTAAAATATGACAACACGAGAAATATTGAAGGGGAATGAAAAATTAGATTGCATATATACAACTATGCGGAAAGACGGAGAAGGGAAGACTTTGTACATTGTGCCACACTAAGTCAAAACAGTACAAAGCTCGGATAAAAACAATGATTGTGGACTATGAAAAATGTCAAGATCAAGAAAATTAACATTATAGAGACTTTGTATTCTGTGAACGGTAGAGTGTTGGAAGAAGCAGGCGGGTACATGAAACGGTCTGTTCTCTCTGGTTAACTTACGCGGAATTCGAAAATTAACACAATTGAGAAGTACAGGGCAGGATATGATACCGTGGACTAGCTTGTAAAGAAACAAGAGATCAGAACGATTTCGTCGGCAGTGAAGTGATGGCAATGATAATAATTCAGCAGTATTTGAACGAGATTTTTTAGCAAAGCGATGGTTATATATGCTAAGGAATTTTTTCTGGACTCGTTCAATGGTGTTACCGCTGGATTGAGCAATGCCATTCCATATCACGGACGCATACTCCAGTTGAGGAAGACATAGCGCGGTGTACAATTTTCGGAAGGGCATAGGAGAACGGAATTCTCTAGACAATCTGCAAACACAGCCTAGGGTGCGAAGACCCCGCAAAGCAACACGCTTAGCGTGAGCAGAAAAGTTTAACGTGCTATCAACAACAACACCAAGATCACTGATCTCATAAACCTTGCATAAGGACACAGAATTGACAGAGTATTGAAATGACACGCTAGATGTTTTGCGAGTGATAGACATGAATTTTGTCTTCGAGGCATTCAGAGAAAGGTTATTAGCGTTGCACCATTCGGAAAAAGAGCGCAAATCTGACTGCAGCAAGCGACAGTCGTTAACTGAATGAATTTCCTTAAAAATCTTGATGTCATCGGCATACAAGAGGAAAGAAGAATTACGAATGGCAAAAGAAACATCATTAACGTAAATTAAAAATAGGAGTGGGCCTAATACTGACCCTTGAGGGACCCCACTAGTCACTTTATACAAAGAAGACGTTTGGCCATTTACCGCTAATAATAATAATAATAATAATAATAATAATAATAATAATAATAATAATAATAATAAATAATAATAATAATAATAATAATAATAATAATAATAACAGGCTTTATTTACGTGCATAGCCGATAGGAAGGTTTTACCCTGGCGATCAATAACGAATGCTTGGCACTGCAGTCACTGAAACCAAGAGTTCGCGACGCCTTCGTTTCTAAGGTCGAGATACTAACCGGTTAACTTGCTCCATATATTTGAAAAAAACCTTGCGCATCCGCGCGTGGCGAGCGTGGTCTTCCTCTATAGGGAAAGACTTTAGAACGCTCCTTGTGGTGTAAAGTTGCTTGCTTATAACACATTCATCGGGTCACGCTACAATATGCAAGCGCCGTCCGTGGCCCTTACTAAAAAGTGGTTGAAAAACTTGAAGAAATACAAAGAGTGGCCGTTAACTTCGTGCAACTTTTATGCCTGGTGTTCGTTTCCTGGGAACCACATCAAATATTGCCACTCCCGTAACACGCAGAAAGCTCACCGGACTGAAACTCCGATATGTGACATAATATCAGCGCCATCCCGCCTCTTCTCCACAAAAATCGCCAATTTTAACTGGTCTTCGTCACTGAATGGTCCGTTTCAGACTTTTAATAATCACCATCATCATTATGGTCATAATCGTCATCTTATTATTCAACCTATTTTGATTCGATTGCAGGATAAACGCATATATCCCAATGATCTCAAATTTACCATGTCCTTCGCTATAGCTGATTCTATTTTGTGCCTACAAATTTCATAATTTCATCACCCCACGTAACCTTCTGCCATCCCAGGCTTCACTATACATGCCTTACTACCCCTTTGGTTACTCTAACACGCCACCGGTTATCCATCCTGGCCTGTTCTGCTCCTTTTTTTTTCTCTTAGTGCCAAATAGAATACAGGCTACCCCTGTCTCTTCTCTGATCCACACTGCTGTCCTCCCGCCTCCCAATGCTACGCCTATCATGTTCCGCTTCATCGCACGCTGCGTATTGCTCTTCATCTCGAGTTTCATTGTTACCATCCTATGATACGAAAGAAGAGTATATACATGGGCAGAAACGTTCGGAGATGCGGTTAAAACTTTTTAAATTCTTTATTGTGTATCGGAAATACCATTAAGAACGAATTAATTGTCATCCTTCGTTGTATTAACGTATTTGCCTACGAATGTCGCGTTTTAATGGTTAATTTAGGAGACTTCACGCAGATAGTTTGCTTTATTGTTTGAGACCTTATAGCGTAGCACTGCACTGCAGAATACTTGAGTTCATTGTTTGCGAAGAAAGTACCATGTGTTCCGACAACCTATTTACATTCGTTGGGAACGTGAATGTCCAATTACAACGTAGCACACGCCTCACCTGATCTTACTGCATCAGTTTTTGCCACGCAGAACTGCTATCAAGCAAGGACAGGATTCATTCCTCACTGTAAGACACGCGTTGTTCCTTTCAACTTTCGGTACTTCTGATTCTGGCTAAACTCTCATTGTGCGCAGTGATGAGATTCCTGACAGTTCATCAATCTCCATGCGCCACTGACAGCGTGATACAAATTCCGCATGACCGTGCTTCTTGCTTCTTCTATGGTGCTATGTTCCGTAACCATTCTGTTTCCGCAATATTTACTTGACCGATATTTACGGTACACATCTTACGCAAGATTAGTTTCATGTTGGCTGGCTTTCGTCTACCCGTCGATCGTGACAACGATGAATTCAAAAAGGAGATAATAGCCGGCATGACTGTCAAAGGGGTGAAGCACCTACGTTACGAGAAGTTTTGTTTACAGTGGCTTTGGATGTGGACTTAGTATGACCGTAGATCGTAAGAGCTGTTCGTCATTGTCTGGTCTCTTTCTACAATATCATGTCCGGTGGATTTAGTAAACGTTTGAGTATAGGGAGTGAAAATGTACACATCAGCGCTCATTTTTTCATTTTTGCATGTTACTTTTTTCCTTCGGAACAGATCTGAGCACAAAAAAAGTCGGGACTCAGGAACAAAAGACGACTAAACTAGCGCTCAATACCAACAGATTTTATTCAAAAAAACAACATGGAAATATAACACTCAGTACACCACAGACGCGCCTACTCACACATCAAGTGAAATACATGGCAAAAGTGTAACAACTTGCACTCAGTCAAGTGAAACTCGCGGTAATAAATGTAGACAGACATTTACCTTTAATTCCGGAAAAGTTCTTTGCGAGCCTCTTCAGCTCAAGCTGGTTTCACCTTTCGACGACGGCGGTTCTTGTCTTATAGTTAAGCTGGTTTTCAGCGGAACGAAGTTCTTGGATACTTTTTCATTGAAAGAGTCTGACGACAGCACAACTAAATTCCCTTCCTTGTCAACTTGATGCAGACACTTGCTGTTTTCTCTGAAGAAATATACTAGAAGAGCTGTGGCCGCCTTGGATCGCTGAACGGGTTCCTTCAAGGTAGCAGTCAAAATACTGTCGACTCCAGTAGGCACCGCTCCTGCTGCTCTTTGTCAGTCTCGTTGGAAACTGACCTGTTCATAGCGGGCAGCGCACGCGCGGGAACGTTTGCCTCAAGGGAATACATTTGTCCCATCTTCAAAACTCTGGTAACATCAGGAGGGACAACTATATCCTCGATAACTACTGGGTCATGTTGAACTTCTGGCCTCTTGTGTTGACGTTTCGCCAACTGTGCCAAGGTCTTGCGCCAAAGGAACTCGGTGCTCGGCGCTGCCTGTTGCCGCCAGGAACGCAAAACGTTAAAACTTACCATTTCCCCGTACTTATTGTAGCAGGCGACACAAAGCAAACGTCAAGCAACCTCCGCTGCCTTCCAACCTCAGAGCGCATGGTGCGGCACACCCTCTTTGCATGGTTTGGTTTCACCAAACAAAACAGTCCGAGCACCTCATTGGGGAGGAGTCCTTTCCGTAGGCAGTAGCCGATGAACGTGATGCGACACGAAGCAAATGCATTGTGGCTTACCAAAAAAAACAAAACAAACATGATCGCTGACGAGGGAAGGAACATAAAAGACAGGGCCCACCGTAGAAGAAAGACGACTTAATAAAATGCTTTGCTGGGCGCGTTTGTTCGCAGTCTGGAATAGATTAGAGCGCAAAAAAAAAAAACGGGACTAGACGGGACACAAGAAGATGACTAAACGAGCGATGACGGCCAACTGGTTTTATTCGAAAAAAAAAAAACATGGAAAAATAAAGCTCAGTACACCACAGGCGCGCCTGCGCACACATCAAGTGAAATACATGGCAAAAGTTTATCACAAATTGCGCTCAACCAACTGAAACTCACTCCCGCGCAAACATACCGACATTTGGCTAACACAATTTGTGCCTTTCTTTTTTATGCAAAAAAAAATTACACCATCTCCCGCTAAAGGGAACCATGTGTGGATGCGAAGCAGCGGGGAGCCAGTGTCAGCGCCATTGTCAGCGCTGACGTTGACACTTGCGCTGACGCTTGCGCTTTCGCTGGCGCTAACTCTGACACTGGCGGCGGCGTTGCGCAGGAGAGAATGAGGCGCGCGCGCGCCGTCATTTTATACCGCGGAACTACCGTGCCGCCCCTAGTGGAGTATGCAGCTGTCGCACCACCTGTCAAGCGCGCCGCTCCGCAGAGTAGATGATTCATAGAGGAGAGGGAGGGGGAGGAGACGCGCACGTGCAGTGGGGGGTAGACGCCGTGGGAAGCGGGAGGGATGGATGGACAAAGCCCCCGCCATAAGCTGCTTCGCATCAAAAAAGCTTCTAAAAGCTCGCGTTTCACTTGATATGTGCGCAGGCGCACCTGTGGTGTACTGAGATTCGTATTACCATCTTTTTTTTTTCGAATAAAGCCAGCTGGTAGTGAGCGCTCGTTTAGACCTCTCGTCTTCTTGTGTCCCGTCTCTTTTGCGCTCAAATCAATTTCAGACTATGAACCAACGCGCCCAGCACAGCATTTTATTAAGTTTGCAAAGGCGTTTATTGACGGCGGGATCGACGGCGACGATGCGCAGCGACGACAGTAACGACAGAGCGCAGACTCGCAGACTCTCACGAGCAAGAGCACGAGGGGCGTGCTCTCCGAGAAGAGGCGAAGAGGGCGACCCACTAGAAGGCGCTCAAGAGGACGGCCCATTACAGCGTTCTAATGCTTCTGTACAAGTTATCTTTTTCCCTTTTCTGATCTTTAAACTACAGTATGCCATACATAGCAAATAAAGTTTATTAAATGTTTAGCTATTGTGATTTGCTTTCTTAATAATTCTATTCATGCATGACAGATAAGCGCTCTTATTAAAGAGGCCAATAAATAGGTCTGAGCTTGTTCGTCTTGGGTTGCCAAATATTTCATGTAATATCATATGCCTAAGCACTCACCTAGCAGTTGTTAAAACATATATTTGCTTTAAAATGTCGGAAGCTTTGTTATAAGCAGAGCGTTGCGTTAGAGATGCTTTTAAACAGCCATACCCAAAGCTAAATAAAAAAGAACAGGAAACTTCGGCGATTCTTTAGGCTCTGAACTCATTTCTGCGATAGCAGCCTTGTTATCCACAAGATTTGCGCTAATATTTGTTTTGTTTGCCCAAGGAAATTCACTCATACACACCATGTGGCGCTGCCAGAAATAAAAGCTTTAGGCGTCGTTATGTTCGCTTAAAAGTCTTTAGCGGCTCAAGCCCCTAGCATTTAGTAAACTTTTAGTTAAGTGGGGTTACGTTTAAGTGAATTTTCGATCAACTGGGGTAGACTTTAGGTTACCTTAAGGTCTCTTCATGTACACTTCATGTTCATTAGAGAATGTATATGAACCCAAGACTATATGTGAACACTACGACAATGCCGTTGGATGAAGACATACGGGACACGGGGATTGTGCTGTAAAGATAAGGAAATGTTCTTTCTTGAGGTGCAGTTCTATGCGTTGAATGCCCACTACTGCTACACCATCTACTCGCTGTACAGTACGAAACTGACTGATCTACTGACGCACCACCAAGAGAGCACCAGTAGCTCCGCTAGTAGCAAGTGATAGTGTGGCGCGAGACTCTCAAAGATATCTAGGAGAAGGCGCTAATGAGGAAGAGGAGAATGCGACGCGAGCGCCCCACGAGGAGCTAGTGGCACGCCGCCTAGCGAGCGCCGCGAGAAGTGCACCTTAGAAGCTGTCTAGCGGTGACGTCACCACGGAGCGCGCGCCCCGCAGCACAGGTGTTTGCACTGGCGCCGGCGCGCGTGCGACCGAAGCGCCGCGGCGCTAGGGGGAGCTTCGGGGATCACTACGTGGCAATGATATCACCGTTTACTAAGGAGTATACACACTAGTGAGTCTCTATGAGTCACCCGGAAGATGCGCCAACACCCAAAATCGTCGTCCTCCTAACCCTATTGGGAACCCAACAATAGCCTTTCTATTGTCTAATTCATTCCTTTAATAATGTTAATTAACTATTACACGGGTGTTACGTAGACTATATTTGCGTACTACGTACCCACCAAACGTCGATTTCCTATGTTCACTTTCGACGAACCAATCTGTTCATTTCTGTAGTCTCGACTTGCACCTATCACCATTTAATTAATTGTCATTAACTGTCCTGACTGTAAATTGACTCTATACTGTACTAAACTTACGTCCCGAATTCATATCTATCCTATGCCACTCGTAACTTTCAACCATTGACTCATTTTTATAAGGGTTTTTATTTTATTCGGGGTTTTCAGCCAGAGCACAACAGCTCAACTTACGATTGACAAGACGCGGGCTAGGATGATATGTGGTGTTTAATGGCGCAAGGGCCATTTGATGGCCAAAGAGCGCCAAAGACGCGGGCTAGAAGTCGCCGAGCTAGGAACATAATGTGTAGCTTACACCATAAAAACCAATTTCGTCTACTTCGATATGAAGGACGAAGACACCGCATAATCTATCCGTTGATAATCTCGCCGCGATAAATGCACTTGCAATTTTCGTAAGTTTCGACAACTTTCGTGAGACTTGTTTCGACGTTGTTTTCCGCCATCTGTGTCACCATTGGCGCATTCTTAAACATGGGCCTGCGCCCTCTCTCCTTTCCACCATCATTTTCATGCATGGACACAATGTTTTTGTAAGCCACATTTGAACCTTGGCGTTTCTTATAATCATTGCAATGAATGCCTCCATCCAGGCCGCGGCGGCTGCATTTTTGATGGAGGCGAAAATGCTTTAAGACCGTGTACTTAGATTTAGGTGCACGTTCAAGAACACCAGGTGGTCGAAATTTCCGGAGCCCTCTATTACTGTGTCCTTCATAATCATATCGTGTCTTTGGGACGTTAAAGCTAAACAATTATTATCATTATGAACGCCGCTGTTGAACCACTGACGCTATATTAAGAAGCGTGACAACGAGGGAACGCACACACACCGCCATGTTTTCTATAAGAAACTCCATGCAGTGCAAACAACGTAATCGTTGTCCAGTGTAGTATTGCTCCATCCTGGCCGCAGAAATACATGTACACATATACAGACACCTTTGATCTCAGTGCCTGCATGCCCACGTTAACATGCAGTTAATGCCCAGACGTGTTGCTTAGTGATTGTTCAGTCCTTAGTGGTGAGCGCGCTCGGTTTCGCAGGCATAGTGCCGAATTGGCATGGGTCCAAATTCCAGCGCAGCCGTGGAGAAACATTACTTTTCTTAATGCTCTGGCAACAGCGAAACTGCATGGGTCTGGCGAGGAACCTTGACGAAGACAAAAATTGTCGCCGTGCGTCATCGATGACGACAGCGCTCGTCGTCAAACCAATGGAATGGAACGGACTGACAAAAGGCGAATTCACTTTCGAAGTGTGATCTGCTGTTGCAGTATAATCGATCTGAATGGTGTTTAACTTGATACGAAGAAGTAACATAGCATGACCGGCGGAATGATACTTCAACGTAATTGAGAAAAGATGGGTGCATTTTCGAAGACAACGGTGAAGCTATGACACGTAGTGGGAATTTTGTAAAAACTTAATGCACTTTGTTGAATTTATGCGCGATGCCAAACAATATTATAATTGTTCAGCGCAGTGGGAGGCGGAAACGAGTCTGCACATTATGATGATGGTTCGTCATAAATTTCTGGCTTTCCCAAACTCCAAAAAGAATTGTTTGGAACGCGAGAACATATTTCGCGCAAGGGCGGGACACATAAAAAGGAAATTAAAGAAGTCAGAAGTTAACAGGAAGATGGAGGCTCCGGGTGATTAGAAATTTTCAGACAAGGAGTGTCACTGGATCCAACGTTTTGACAGGGCCCTAAGCAAAGCGTAAGTTCTGGTCAGATTTATTGGTCGACAACTTCTCATGACGTCTAACGGAAGACACAACATTGAGGGCGACACAGGTGGCTAATACGTCTATACGTCTCTTAGCATTTAACAACGAAATAGTTATATCTTGATTAGTTATACAAATTTTGAACCTCGATTTCTGTTGTGAAAGGCAGTGAAGTAGGAAGGGAAATAAAGATGGTGGAGATACAGCCCACATCACAAAGGGCCCGTTTTTGTGTCCTTCGCATAACACTACATAGGGGCACTGCCGTGTCCATCCGCCATGAATAATGCAGCGTTGACACAAGTCGTTCCCGAAGAGAAACAAGGAGCACAATGCCGAGGGGAGAAAACAGGATCAAACAAAACGTAACAGTCGAGTTCGACATTAAACAAGGACATGACAGCGGAAAGAAGAAAGCAAACGAGAAGGAATGGTGTGTCAGCAAAGCCCTCGTGAAAGAGGACAAAGCTAATGCGGAATGCCGAGCCATGGGCGTGCCGGGAGTGGACGGAACGCGTCGTCAGGGAAACAACCGCACAAGTCGAAACCAGAGATAATCGTAAGCGCCAACAAGCACTGACAGGTCCTCCATTCTTGCGGGCATTTTCGTCGAGCGTACCATTCCTTCTCGCTGAATGTTTGCGCTAGACAGTGATCGGGCTTTTGTTTTCCTCCCTGGCGGAGGCATTCATCAATAGGGAAACTTTGCCATTTCCTATCGCCTTGATCTGGGCCTATATCGCCGGAGTTTTGCTGTCGTCCTCTTCTTTGCTGGCGATGTGGCGAGCGAAGACGTCCTTACAAACATCAATGCAACGGTACGTCACGTGTTGTCTTTTTTTTTCTTATATTCACAACCCGGACGTTACGGCTGTATATGGTAGATATTCATCTCTTTCGGATGCAGTTCTCCCAAACCAGAGCACGCGATAGACGCGAAACTCTGTGTAAGTATGCATGCAACCGAGTCGCGTCATATGCAGCGTATGTCTATATAGCATTACAATGCTTTATGATTGATTACCCCATGTCGTGACTACAACGTGGCGGCTTCTTTTCTTGTGCAGAATCTGGGCAAATGCGCGTGTTTTCACTGAATAAACAATGTTAGGGGGAGCGCAAAAAGACATGCTTACATGCGAACATTGTAAAATTATATGTTTTCAGCTGTTTTCGTCTACTGTCACTGTTTTTGCTCCGTGCAAATAAAATGAGCGAGAGAAACCCACTTATTCCGATCCTCAGATCCAGACGCTGGTGGCAAACGTAAACGGAAGAAAGGAACCACACTTTAGGCAACGTGGTTTGCACAAGTAAACGAAAGTAAATGACAAGAGCGAATTATAATTGAACTCTAAGCTCGCTTGTTTGTTGGATCTTTTCTCTGTACTGACAGGGGGGAAAATAGGCTGAACTATTGAAATCTTTGTAAGCAATAGCTTGCACATGAACAACTATACGAGAGACGCACTGTCGATATCAGTGGCAACAATTGCGTCCGGCCGTAGCGGGGCGCTACGGTGACAAAGTGAGAATTCTACGCAGCATTGAAAAGTGCTGTATCCCAATGGAGAACCCAACCTAGAGATGAGCCACACTGACGAAAGAATTCAGTAAATGCTATCCTCATTATTAGCTATGAAACGTTCATTTATCATACTTGAAGTGCCGCTATGCGAACCGCTTAACAAGGGAAGTGTATCAAGACACCCTGGCCAGCTATAATGAATTCGGGAAGATATTTATTTCGGCTCCATAGCAGGCCGTGTGTTTTTTTTGTGTTTTTTTACGTAATGGCTAGGCCATCGGGCTGGTATGCTGAATGAGTATGCTTTGGAAGAATACTACGTTGCACGAGTAGCTGCATAGCTTAAAGGGACACTAAAGAGGAAAACGATTTCTGTATTATTGGTAGGTTACTTTTTCACAATTCCAAAATCACCACGCTTGCCACGAGAAGACGCTTGGTAAGCGAGAAAACGCTCAAAAAGAAGATGCGGGTAGCGACGCCCCCTTGAAATTCGCGCACCAAACGCCGTGACGTCATAGACTTTGACGGCGTCCACTAGGGCCTACGCAGATCCTAATCGGTACTAGTGAATTAGATTAACCTCTGAGAGGGCAATACTCTTAACACACCAAGTTTCAGGAAATTTCGTTGAGCCAATGTCGCCAAAATACGTCACATATAGTTTGAACGTGACGTCGCGCGGAGATTTCAGCGCGAAATTTAAAAATGGATCTTTGACCTTGATTTTCTCCTCTAATGGTAAAATTATAATAGTGAAATTAACGACGTTAGAGTTCTCACAGAAAATGTTATTGATCCAAACTCATTGTTTCACTTTAGTGTCCCTTTAGCAAGGTTATGTGGTGCAATGTAAAAAAGAAAAGCATACCAAAGAAAGAAGTACCGAGAAAGCGCGCTTAATTTCAACTGTTTATACTCAATACTAAAATGTTCCAAAATCGGGGTGAATTGATAATCGAAAAAAAATTTACTCCGGCTTAACACAAAATTTTTTAACCAAGCGGTATAGACGGTTCGCCACTAATGTAGGTGGTTTCATCAGTATACACTGGTCCGAATGAGTGAGGTCGACCAGTTCACTTATCACATAAGTGTTTGTGAACGTCCGGTAGGGTGTCGTGGTTGGTGTCTGAAAGTTGGCGCTGTCACAGCCTTCAAATGTTTGCCAATGTATAATTATTCCAACATGAGCCATGTTACCTTGATAAGATGCTTTTCAGAGAACCGGCGTGAAGGTATATTTTAATGTCAACATACATACATACATACATACATACATACATACATACATACATACATACATACATACATACATACATACATACATACATACATACATACATACATACATACATACATACATACATACATACATACATACATACATACATACATACATACATACATACATATGCACAGACAGACAGCATGACATATACCATATGCAGAATGACCTTGCTATCTAACATGTTCGTTAGACAGCAAATGTGTCGGCGTCACTGAGCGCCTGCCCGAGCAGGCACGCGGTCTCGCGGTAGACAGTACAATGGGCGACTGTTCCGAACTACCCGCCACGGTGGTCTAGTGGTTAAGTTGCTCGACAGCTGACCCGGGGGTCGCGGGATCGAATCCCGGCCGCGGCGACCGCATTTTCGGTGGAGGCGAAAATGCTTGAGGTCCGCGTACTTAGATTTAGGTGCATGTTAAAGAATCCCAGGTGGCCGAAATTTCCGGAGCCCCTCCACTACGGCGTCTGTCATCATATCGTGGTTTTGGGACGTTAAACCCCAACAATCATTAATTATGATTACTGTTCCCAACTAATGCCAGCATGACGTTATTGTCGCATACAGGCACCAGTTTGGCAGCGAACACATGGGACAAGTTGCCATTATTCAATATTATCGCGTCGTTCACGAGCACTGCGTTGATCATAGAATTCTCACGGAGAAATCTCGTCCTCAAGTGAGACGATGATAGTTTTTACCTATATAGTTGAATCTTCTTTGTTATCACTTTAAACAATGTGCAGTCCAGCATTTTACCTCTCTTCTCTTAACAAACAAAACACCCCAAGTGCATTCGGTGACATCCGTTTTTCATGGTTTGAATACTCTCGTTTTCGCAGTTAACGTCAGGTTCACTGAGGATGTTTTTCGTCAACTTACGAACTCTTCGGTTCACACGCCTCCACTATCGAGTACTATTACATACACGCATTGAATAACACACATCAGCCCATTTTTTGCCGAAGGGGGCTCCAAGGAAACTTTATATTTCACATTGTTCTCAAATAAAAAATACAACAAATAATGGGACACACGTACGTCGCTTCTCTCCAATATTAATATTAGATATGGAAATATTGTTCTTACACACTACACTTGAGGTGTTTGCACGCCTGCTGGCGATTTAATCTCATCTGCCGTCTAGTGTAATCACCTCTTTCTTATACGCAAAGCCGGTCAACCTTACAGCTTCAATTTGGGACCTCTCAGTGTCGCAGTTTTTTTTTTTTCTTTTTTTCTCAACCAGAACGCTTCTGTGTGGTTCCGTTGTGCTAATGGACTTCAAGCTACGAACCATACACGTCAAACGACTGTAACAGCATCACTAGTTTCTGATGTTGCAGCGGAAGAAAGTTCGAGTCTTCAACAATTAGCGAAAGCTTAATGATTTAGACGCGTACGACTTGAATCACGCGATAAAGCACGTAGACCGCCGCATCAGAAATAATTGCAGCTCTTTTTATATGCGAGGTTGAAACAAATATGTTCAGCAGAAACTATTCTGAAAGGGTAGCGTTAAGTTTTAAAAGTTTCCCAAGAGCAATCATACAGGCTGGTAAAATCGTAACAAACAAATGAGATGGCCGTATGCTCATTTGTACATGCAAATGACGCGACACATGACTAAATAGAAAAATTTTCTTTCTTATTTGGTTCAGCACACTTAGAGGGACTTTAAAACGAGTCGATCGTACAAGTCAAGATTGGAAATTCTCACTAATTAAGACACGTCCTCAGAAGGATGTATTTCTTTAGGAAAGCGGCCCCTTTCTAGAAAGGAGTGTGGTTCGCAACTTCGTGCGTAATCAACATTTTACGAAGTCCTGAAAATGTGATGTAAGTTCTTCAGTGGAGGGAAGCAGGCGAAGTGTCGTACATCATCAGCGCTGTGCCTGTTCTTTGGTTTTATTCGACGAGCCTAAATATGTTACGAATCGTCCTTCGAAAATTACGGCCCGGAACCGGGCCTATTATGGTACCTCTAATCGCGACCTAAGCGTATTTAAGCAAAAAGATGGTTTACTGTGCAATATGCATAGATCGGCAGAGAGAAGCTCCTTCGACAGAAAATGCTTTAAAGATGCAGCTAAATTCCCAACAAGCGGATTAATATTAGTTGCCAGCTGCGGCGCGGCGTGTTATAATTCGCCATTCAATACCACCCCCTTCAGCAATATATTCGGGGTTTCGGCGGTGGCAAAACTCCGACGTCATACACTCCTTTTAATCTTGGCTCCTTTTCGGCGAAACTTCATCATGAACAAGACAGAAAGCGTGAAACGTGTGGTGTAATTGCTTTGTACAAAAAAACTGCCACAAAGCAAATTGAAAAAATTCATCTAAAAAAATTTGCGTAGCTTGCACTGGATGCGCATTGCTAAAGCAGGAGCGGAGCTTATGGGCACCTAGGTAGTCCTAGCTGTAGTTGCTTTGCTAACTTTTGCAAATTCTCTCTTTCTTCGTTCCTCTATTTCTCTCTCTTCTCTCTGTTTTTTGTGCATGTCGTTTTTTGTCAGTTTTTTTTCTATTTATTTATTTCTCTCTATCTATCTATTTCTTTCCCTTTCTCAGTCTTTCTTCCCTTTCTTTCTCTTTCTTTCTTTGATTATCTCTCCTTCTTTCTTTTTCTACATTTCGTTCTTTCTATTTTTCTCTTTCTTTCTGTGCTATGCTTTACTCTTCATGATGATGATCATTTTCTGTTCGTGGCTCACGAACTAACAGCCACCTTTAAAGAGCCCCGCTGTTAAGAAGAAACACTCCAATACAACAAGTTCATCTTGGTGCGAACGGGCTATAGACGTCCGCTAGAATTTATTCGAAAACATACTGTAGGAAAAGTACAACTCTTTTGCAGGCTATTTGAAAACAATGGAAGCTCAGTCCAGAAACTGCCTGCACTCACTCTACAGAACAGCAAGAGACTATTCCGCGATATACATAATCAACTCGTCTGAATGGCCTCTTTTTCAAAAAGAATTGTTTAAACTTTGCCAATCTTTGATGTAAACGTTAAAGTTTCATAATTGCAACGTACTGTATGTTGAACAGGTATTCTTTTGAGACCAGCGTCAGCATCAGTTTGCGAACATAAACTGGAAGCCAGAAGTATGTGTACATATCAGGAAACTCCGACAATACGTGTGGCTGCCTAAACTGTCGTGGGAGAGGGCCATCCTGAATAAGTCCGCACGTTAGTCGTGTATTTAATTTCACTACATCCCAGGCGGATTTACCTCCTGCCATGGAGATGCAGAATGAGATCCATTCATGGGGTGCCAACTAAACAATCGAATGACTCGCTGCTGGAAAAATCAAATTCTGAATAGTATTGAGCCTAGCTCAAACGTAGCGTGAGTTTGAAAAGTGGAGCTTAAAATACAGAAAGAACTGAACTAGATGGCAGCTACAGTTCCAGCGAAGTCCTTGTCTCTCTCCAATTGTCCCGCGTTTTCAAAAGGATTCGATCATGAGCCAGTACATATTACTGAGTACTATGTTTGTGCAGTTCGCATCTTTCTTGTGTTCTTTCGTGTAACCGCTTATTTGTTCTGAACAAACAATGTACTCCGGACCGTTTTTTCCGTTCCGCTGCTCAAACCCGCATTAGCAAGTGGCACGTGTGTTTATATAGTAATAAAAGTTGTTTTTATGTTTATTGCAGTGAACCTTACTGATTAACTGCCCCTCGGTGTGTTCAGATAAGAACGTCGGGGCATGTCCGCGGACCCCCTTTAAGTTCGCTGAAAAAAAAATGTTTTGCTGCTCGAGTTCCTAGGGCGACGAAATCATTTTTATTTTTGCGAAAAAAAAATTTTGCCTTAGTCAAAAAAGTTCGGGTCTCCACTCAGCAGAACCGCTTTTTGGATATTGCGCGAAAATGGGACTGTGACGAGGTCCTACAAAATAACTATTGGAACTGTGAGTCTAAAAATTTTTCTTGACATACTATGAGTGACGCGTTTTTACAAACCATTGTTATCTTGCAGTTTTGGTACCCATATTTTATGAACAAAAATCGCAAATACGCCACCATGCGCAATGATGCTCTAGTTTAGATTTTTTTTCTTCGCGTCTCTAATACTCCGATTTTCCAAAATTTCCCAGAGTGTTGCCACACATTAGTTTGACAATTGTGTTAGATATGACTGGCGAGAATGATGTCAAACGCAAACCAAAAATGCACAAGTGAAGGCATGTCTCTAAAAAGGCAATACTTTGAAATGCAATTAAAAAAAAACCTATCTTCGATTTTCTTTAAACCCCCCGAAGTAAAGCCCAGTGTGTGCTCTTACTTAATCTGCAAAAACCTGTTGCATTATTGTTGTGAGGTCGGAGTCACGAAGCCACCAAAATGTCCAAATCGACGTCCGCGCATAACCATTTAAATGAGTGAGCATGTAGCTATAGCTGCCATTGTCATATTTTTAGGTCCTAAATATGTTCTGTCATGTTCACGAAACATCGAATGTGCAGAAAAAAGACGGAGGGTTGCTTTAAAGCGCAAATTTTAACATATGCGTATTTGTACTCGTCATCGTATTGTTCCTGGCGAAAGCAATTATGGGAAAAAGTTTGTCTAGATGCACACTCGAGTCGGGTTCTCGCATGCAGCAATTTCTTCAGCCCTAATGCACACAGGATGCGAGACAGGTATCGAAGGAAGAGTTGGTCCGCGCAGAAAATGTTTTGGAGACGGTATCGCACCTACGATTTCCCCCTTGTTGCGCCTAGCGCAGCAAGTCCGACAATAACTTTTCCCTTCACCGCCATCTTCAGAGGAGAAATTCACAACTCAGCTCAATACACTTCACAAAGGTTGAAATCGCTACAGGGCATTAGCTATCACGTCCGTGAGTCGTGTCGTCGACTTCCCGGCAGTCTTCTACTGAGCAGCCTATATGAGTGTGCATGCGCTTCTTGTACTCCCCTGAGATATATGGCTCAGTTGCGCAGCTGAAAGCGAGCGTTTAGCGTTATCTGAACAAGCACGAGAAAAAGATTAGCTATAAGCAGAACTTTCGGAGTATAAAATATTTGGATAACGCCTGGTTTATGAGATTATCGGAGTTAATACCAGAAAGATTCAGCTCTGACAGCGTTGAGTTTTCGAACAGTTTTTTTTAAATGCGAAGCATTTCTTAGTGAACCCTCGTTAATTTGAGCGTTTCTATCTATCTATCTATCTATCTATCTATCTATCTATCTATCTATCTATCTATCTATCTATCTATCTATCTATCTATCTATCTATCTATCTATCTATCTATCTATCTATCTATCTATCTATCTATCTATCTATCTATCTATCTATCTATCTATCTATTTATCTATCTATCTATCTATCTATCTATCTATCTATCTATCTATCTATCTATCTATCTATCTATCTATCTATCTATCTATCTATCTATCTATCTATCTATCTATCTATCTATCTATCTATCTATCTAGCCCAAAATTGGCATGAGAGGGCAAGAGGATTTGACGAATATGACTGTCTGGTCATGACATAAAAAACGTGAACATTCTGTCGCGTACGTCGTCAAACCCTTTCCTCCACACACATGTGGCACATACCCGTTTGCCATGGGCCCTGGTGTACTTGTATGCGCCAGAGGTGAATGACAGTATATATCTACCCACGAACGGAGAGAACACAAATGGATAATTTAATCGAGACCGTTAAGAAAAAACATCATCCGCAACGTTGACCCCACAAATGGAAATAGTAAAAATTAGGATCCCAGCAGGAATCGAACCAGAGCATTCTGCGTGGAAGTCAGGTAATCTACCACAGAGCCACGCCAGGTCTAGAAGCTGCTTTGTGAAAACACCCTATGCAGGCGTACAGACGGAGCAACGTCAATTGTGGGGCTCGTGCTGCCTATCTAATCTTATAACCATAGGCGTGCGAAGGGGGGGGGGGGGCAAGGGGGCGAGAAGGGGGGGCGCAAAGTCAGCCCTATACATTGTAGGGGGGGGGGGGAGAGAAGAGGTGCGCAAAGGCAGCCGCATACATTGACATAATAGGGAGGGGGGCGCTGCGACGAACCTTCGCCCCCCCTGAAGGGGAACCCTGCGCACGCTTATGCTTATAACAAAGCAATAAACCCTACATATGTATTGCTGCGATACAGGCGTCATGTCAGGTTAACGTCTGTGGTTCCAGTGTTGGCTCTGCTTTTATAGCAGTCTAATAAACATTCAATATTTATTCCAATTATTCAGCAACCTATATTCAAGCATTGTTCGACCCCGGAGGAATATGCTAACGAAATTTACGTATGATATTCACATCATCGCTCCGTAAAGTGCACTCCGTTACGATAATACTGCCGTATGCATGTGCTCTAACGCGAGTGCTGACGCTACGCCAGCCTATAAGTTACCATTTAAACGGCAGTGTTGTCGACGTGCCTGATAAGCCCACGATATGCACAGAACTACTACCCTTAAAAAAACACGTCGATACACTTCGTAACGCTTGGCTCAAAGCCAAAAATTCTAGCATAGAACTCGCTCACTGCTTTGCATTAAAGCGACTCCCACAAGGCGTGGGATCTGACGGATTTCTTTATTATCGCTTTGAACCCACCGCGCGGCCGAAAGTCAACTTCATCTTTGACGGGTGCCGCATGCCAAGGCGCTACAGGGCTTCCCCCTCCCCCCCCCCCCCGTTCCCACCTAGAACCTAAGCCATTGGAGTCGCCCAGTGAACATGCTTGGATGTGGGCACCCAGACTGGACATGGAAGCCTCGCGGGCGTGAGAGCGGTGACGTACGCAGGTTTGAGTCGATCGGGAGCCACGACGTCTTCACCGCCGTTAATGTCCAGCGTTAACGTCTTAGGTATACGATGGAGTACTCGAAATGGGCCATCATAGGCCGGTGTGAGTGGCGGACGTATGTGGTCACGCCGAACGAAGACGTGACTGCAGTGACGCAGATCCTGGCCGACGAAGACAGACTGGGGGTGTCAGTCGGCAGGAATTACAGGAGCAAGGTCACGAAACGCAGTGTGCAGCTCCCGAAGGTACTACGTGGAGGCATCACGTGTGGAAGGTGGCGACGACGGCTCGAAGAATTCTCCGGGAAGGCGCAGGGAAACGCCGTAGACTAGTTCGGCTCATGAGCAACCGAGACCCGCCCTCAATGCTGATCGGATGCCCAGCAGTACGAAGGCGAGGTGGTCGAGGCAATGTTTCCTTGTCTGGTGAGTGGTGAGGCAGCTTTCATTTGTCGATGAAGCCGTTCGACCATACAATTGGCGAAATGCCAATGTTGTGGATGTGTCGAATGCCCAGGATGCTGGCAAGTGCGGTGAGTAGGGCGGATTGAAATTGACGACCTCGGTCGGTGGTAACGACAGAAGGGTATCCAAAGAGCGACACCCAGCCGCTCTTTCGATGAAATTTCTCTTCTGAAAATGGCGGTAAAGGGAAACGTTATTTTCGGACGTCCTACACCAGGTGCAAGAATGCGGAGATCGTGGGTGCCGTCTGCAGGACACTTTCTGCGCGGACGCAGTCTTCCTTCAATGCCTGCCTCGCTTCCTGTGTGCATTAGGGCTGAATAAACTGTTGTATGCGAAAACCCGACTGGAGTGTGCATCTACACGAACTTTTTCCAAAAATTGCTTTCGCCAGGAACAATACTATGACGAGTACGACACACATATGCACAAATCTGGCGCTTTAAAGGAGCTCTTCGTCTTTTTTTAACACGAAAGTGTTTTATGCCGGGGTCCACCACGGCTCCACTGACGTATTTCCGTCACGGATATGACGTTGTAAAATATAAAGACTAACAGTGGGCAAAGAAAAAGTTCCGTCACCGGGAATCGAACTTACGACCCCTCGCTCCGCAGCGCGAAACGATTCGGCTACGGACGGCACGTTCATCGCATTACTAACGGCGAGCTATTTATACACACCATTTGCCGGTGGCGGTACTCAAAGATCGTTGTTACAGCGTGTTTTCGTTATCACTAGCAAGATGGCGCGAAGGCCTCGAAGAGCACGCTTCAAAGGTCGTCGCCGTTGGGACGAGCGCCCGTCTTTACAGGGCGTGGTCGCTGGTGCGTGCGCTTATCTCGTGATCGCGGTGGTTTGTACGTATCGCGTTGAGAGCACAAAGGTCACTTGGCTCACTGCAGCGGGCCGCTTTTGCGAAAATAGCGCGGTGCTCACGCAGAAATAAGTTACAAATGTGACAGTTAGTTCGCTCTCATCCTGTGTATGTTCGTTCCGTGCGTCCTTTCTCCTTGAGCAGCGCGTTGCAAGTTTCGAGCTGCTTGCCGTTCTTCGCGTGACATTACAATTTGTTGCTGTAGCATTACTTCATTCGCCACTTGGGGCGAAAGAATGAGCAACAAACGCTCAACTGCGTTTGTGAAGACACGTTTCACTTTCGTATTATACCGATTCCTATGACAGAGGGATCAGCCATGTTTTTTGTCAATTTGGTGTTTCGTGAGCACGAGAGAACATATTTAAGACCTAAAAATTGTGATAATGGCAACTTACGCTCATTTAGATGGTTGCGCGTGAACATCGATTTGGACATTTTGGTGACTTTGTGACTCCGATCTCAAAAATAATGCAACATGTTTTTGCAGATTAAGTTACAGCACACACTGGGTTTTACTTCTGGGTAGTTTAAAGAAAATCCGAAATGGTTTTTTTTATTGCATTTCCAAGTATTGCATTTTTAGAGACGTGCCTTCACTTCTGCGTTTTTTGTTTGCGTTGGACATCATTCGCGGCAATCATGGTTAACACAATTGTCAAACTAATATGTGGCAACACCTTCGGAAATTTTGGAATTTCTGAGCATTATAGACGGGAAGAAAAGAGCATTAGAGCATTATTGCGGAATGAGCCGTATTTGCAATTTGTTTTGATAAAATATGGGCAACAAAACTGCAAGATAACTTCTTTAAACACACGTCACTCATAGTATGCCAAGAAAAAATTTTTACTCACAGTTACAATAGTTATTTTGTAGGGCCTCGTCAAAATCCCATTTTCTCGCAATTCCCAAAAAGCGGTTCTGCTGAGGGGAGACGTCCGAATTTTTTTTACTAAGGCAAGATTTTTTTACGCAGAGCTAATAATGGTTCCGTGGCCCTGGGGGTTCGAACATCAAAATATATATATTTTTTTGCGAAATAAAGGGGGTACGCGGGCATGCACCGACCTTCTTATCTGAACACACCCAAGTGCAAATTCGTTCCATTTTAAATAACGGGAAGTTTTTGGGAACAAGAGAAAAAAACGTGCTTTGATCCCTCCGTCATAGGAATCGGTATAACACGAAAGTAAAACGTGTCCTTACAGAAGTAGTTGAAGGTTTACTGTAGATTGATATAACGGAGCTTGCATAATATCTATTGGTGTTTGGCAGCTATAGCACCGTTTAACGTGGACACACCCACATTGACGCTTGGTGGCACATCCTCATCCCGGCGACTAACGTCCATGATGAATGATTAAACGAACCTTTGTGGTAGCTGTAGTAGTTAACGGTGAGAGCCTAATCAGAGAAAGTGGTGTGACAGCCAGAACAGCGTCGCTGATTGGACGCAGAATTTGGGCTAAGGTCGCCATTCCTATTGAACACCACGACCAGACTAGAGGGAAACGCAACGCGCGTCGCGTCACCCCTATCCGCCTCGTGCATCGCTATGGTGGCGCCACCGCTCGGCTCAGGCGGTTGTACCCTCTGCCAACCCCCCATAGGATCCCATACATTTTGAATGAAGTTTGCGATTTCGTTGCGCAAAAACAAACTAGCGCCATCTCTCGACAATATGCCACACCGACGACGCAACACTTCCTCTTGCTTCCACCGATACGCGATGCTCCTAGGTGACCCCTCTCTCCACTTTCTTTTATTTCTTTCGGTGGCCGTGAGAGCGCGCGCTGTGCACTGTGCAGTAGCGCACCCGACATGACCGGCTAGGCACGTCGCTTTCGTCGCGTCTTCCTTGAACGTTGGAACGTTAATATTGTGTTAAGGCGGTGGCCACACGTCGGACGATGAGCCCTGATTTCGTTCAGCTGCCATCTCATCAACGGCAATGTTTCAGACGCGTCAGTTGTGTACTTTTGTCCGTTGGTTGCGGGACAAGATGGCCTCCTGCAAGACCGCGTTTTTCCAAGTCAGCTGTGTGTGTAGTTCTCGGCGTCGTAGCAGTTTGATAACGCGAGGACGTCAACTGGTGCTACATCGTGGGAACTCGACAACTCCATTATCAACAATATCAATTAGTTACACAAAAACAAAAAGCATAAAGGAAAATCACGTAGGAATACTGAGTGATAATTACAAAATTCAGATGGATCGGCTAATTTCTGAACAAAATGTTTCTTGCTGCTTGCAATGAATCTATGAATATGTAAGACGATTTCGTTTCGAATGGTAACAAATTCCATATTACGATACCAAGGCTGTGCACTTGCCGTAATTTGTTCTTACGGCAGGCAAAAGAAGATTATTGCGCTGGGAAAACCGGGTACTGCTGTTGTTAGTAATGTGTTCAGGATGAATACACTCAATGGCGATGCCGTGTCTATTGAGCCTATATGCAATTAGGAATAGTTTATTGCCCATTTCCTTTTTCTTTCCTCCTCTGTCTCATCCTTCTATTCCCCTTTCCTCCTCGCCCAGCGTAGGGTAGCCAACCGGACATGAGTCTGGTCATCCTCCCGGTCTTCTGACTTTCTGTTCCCTTCCTTCCTCCTGGCCAAAGTTTCGTACCTGAATTAGATTAGGTGTAGGAAACAGTGCTCTACAGGACCAATCAAATGGGCTGAGTTTGTACTTTCTTTTTCAAAACGCTATTACTCGATGGAAACATGACCTTTAAAAAATTTGGTTGCTGTTTCCTTGGGAACAGAAAATTAGTGGGTACATAGCGAAGAATGTTGTAACAAAATATGCTGATCCCCCGATTGTGGAAATACGACGCATAGTAGCGGTATAAGAGGCATTGTGCATATGGCGAGATATGTGAAGTATCGTTCGGGGTTTCGCAATACGTTACCACATGGAGCAACGTATAGGGTGGCATTTGATGCATGTTCTTTCTCCTTTTTTTTTCGCCGTGTTTCGCTGCATCGTTTGTGCATGCTTAGCCTATTTATTTTTCTTCTTCTTTGCTTTAAAGAAGGTTCGCTACACAGTGTCCTATTTGTTGGCGCTGCCCCTCCTGCAGAAAAAGAAAAGCTTCCTTGGCTTGACATTCAATTCAATACTTTATTTTTCTTGAACTGTACCGGCAAACTTGCAGAAGCAAATATATAGCAATACCTGACAAAGACATCTGTACCTGTTATACAAAAATACAATATTTCAAATAGACAATAAAAAGTTCGCAGCGTGTACCAAGTTCTCATAAAGAAAACGTCATGTAACCAAAAAAGAAACGCGATGTATTTACAAGTCACTCTAATAAACCTGAAGACCGCCTAACAATAATGATAATATGGAAGAGCTTGCTTACTAGCTTACTGCAATTTGCCATGAATGAAGCACAGGACACTTCGCCTAGAGAAGGGGTCAAAATTGTTTTCGCTAAACTTCTTTCTTCGTACAAGCCTTTTAAAATGCAAAGCATTTCTTAGCGAACTTCTGCGGCTTTGAATCTATCTATCTATCTATCTATCTATCTATCTATCTATCTATCTATCTATCTATCTATCTATCTATCTATCTATCTATCTATCTATCTATCTATCTATCTATCTATCTATCTATCTATCTATCTATCTATCCGCCTATGACTTTGTGCTCTCCTGGCCGTTTCGTTCATGGGATGCATACCAAAATTGGTATGACATAACATCACCGTATTAGGAAGATAAACGACAGGTCATAACATGAAAATCATGACATGCAAGGCCATGAACAGCATGATTTACATGCCACGGTCTTGAGGCTCTTGCGGCCGCTTCGTTTATTTGATATATACTAAAATTGGTATGACGTGTCAAGAGTGTATGACGAACACAAGCGACAGGTCCTAAAGCGCGAATCATGACACGCATGTCATGTACAGCATGATTTACATTACATGGTCTCGGGGCGCTCGTGGCCGTTAAATGAATGTGTACATACCAAAACTGATATGATGGGACATTTCAGTATGAGAAACATAAATGACACATGGGAACATGAAAATCATGAGGCGCATGTCATGTACGACACAATTTACATACCGCGCTCATGGTGCACTCAAGGCCGTATCGCTGACTTTATATACACCAAAATTGGTATTGCGCGACGAGACTGTATGATGAACGTAAATCAGAGGTGGCAGAGTGAAAATCATGATATGCAAATATTGTACGGCATGATTTACATGCCACGCGCATGGTGCCCTCGCGACCATTTCGCTCGCTTGATATACACCAAAATGCGTATTAGGTATTGCGCGACGAGACTGTATGGTGAACGTAAATCAGAGGTGGTAACAGGAAAATCATGATATGCAAGTCATGTACGACATGATTTTCATGCCACGCTCATTGTGCGATCGCTGCCGTTTCGCTCGCGTGATATGCACCACTATTGGTATTGCGCGACGCGACTGTTTGATGAACGTAAATGAGAGGTGGAAACTTGAAAATCATGACATGCAAGTCATGTACGACATGATTTACATGCCATGCTCATTGTCCGATCGCTGCCGTTTCGCTCGCGCGATATGCACCAAAATTTATATTGTGCGATGCGACTGTATGGTGAACGTAAATAAGAGGTGGTAACGGGAAAATCATGACATGCAAATCATGTACGACATGATTTACATGCCACGCGCATGGTGCCCTCGCAGCCACTTCGCTCGCTTGATATACACCCAAGTGCGTATTGGGTATTGCGCGACGAGACGGTATGATGAACATAAATCAGAGGTGTTAACGGGAAAATCATGACATGCAAGTCATGTACGACACTATTTACATTCCACGCTCATTGTCCGATCGCTGCCGTTTCGCTCACTTGATATACACTAAAATTGGCATTGTGCGACGCGACTGTATGACAAACGTATATGAGAGGTGGGAACATAAAAATCATGACATGCCTATCATGTACGGTATGATTTCCATGACACTGCCATGGTGCGCTTCCGGCCGTTTTGTTAACTGGATATACACCAAAATTGGTATGGTATGACACTAGTGCGTGGTGAACTCAAATGACCGGTCACGCATTGTATATTCCGCAATATACGTTTCATTAGCATATGGTATATACCGGATTGTACATGCATGCATGCATGGCAAACATGCGATATATAGTGAATTATTTGCCATGGCACGAATGACTTTACTTGTCTCAAAGACAAACAAGGCGATGTATCAGCTCTTTGCCGGCTGCTTCGCATTACATTGATTCCCACAGTGCGTGGGATCTGACGTATTTTTTTTTTATTGAAGTGCTTCCGAGAACCGACTGTCACCAAATATCCTGCACCACAAGGTAGCCAGCCATTCAGAGTCTTGCTTAGCCTCTCTAATATTCATTCACCATTCTGGATTTCTCTTTCTCACTCGGCGAGATTCTGAAATTCAATGATGGCTTTGCAATGCACTTACGCATCGCGATCTACAATCGCAGCTATTGTCAGGCATAGGCTTGCTCCATACCAATAAGCGATTGGCGCAGACAGCAGAGCATTTGGAAGCACCTCGATTCTGTTAGCGAGTATGAATGCAGCAAGGCGCCTCAACTGTCTGAGAGGTACTTTCTCATGAAAAAAAAAAGAATGGTACGCAACCGAGTTCTTTCACCAACGCCGTAGACAATTTCGCCCTGGTGTACTCGATAGGAAAAAGTGTAGTTAGGCTGCATGTCGCATGCAAATAGGCGTATCCTCATGAATGCCTTTTCACTCCTCATAGGAAAGATCGAGAGTGCCATTTGCCAACCATAGAACGAGGCCATTGATATAGCAGCCCCATAACGTAAGAGAAGATTTTGGGATCATGAACTCGCGTTTCTGCGATGTGCAAGGCTGCAACAGCATTGTTGCGCTCCTTGAGGTGCGTCAACCTATACGAATGCTTGCAACTAAAAAAAAGAGCTTTCAAGCCATGAATCTAAAGTTTTGATCCAGCAAGCATTGAACTTGTCCTGCCATGTTCGGCAGACTTCGTTCTAATTGGTCCAGTGGTTGTCTCATAAAGGCACTTCCGTTTTAAAGTGTATTTGAATGGGTGACATCGCAGCTGCTCCGAGCTAAAGCTTCCTCTTCAGTCCCTAATGCAAGCATAAAATGCACAGTGCTATCACCACTCGCTCTTGAAAGCTCACCTTTCGCATGAATTGAATGGAGAAGCAACGCTGCACCGGGAGATGGCATTCTAGAGTATGTCCCGCTTGTGCTTGTCCAAGTACGTAAACAAATCTGGCGTGCTGAGCACGCAGACAATGTGCGCTACGAGTGCCAATGCAGCGCTTTTGTGTTTGAAGAGTGGTGGCCTGCGTTCTGGATCATTTCAGCCGACCATCTCTTTCAGGAGGCCTTGGACGTTTGGGCGAAGGAAAGCCAACTGGCTCTGTGCATTTATGTTATTTAGCAAACTGCATGCAATATCGCACACGTGTTTTTTTTTGTTTTTTTTTTCATCTCCTGCTGCGCCAAAAATAGCTTAACGTCCACATTACGTGGTCATCTTGCGAAAAAAATTTGAGGCGCTGGTCTCGTGGCTGAAAGCTTCCCTTGTTGAGGCTCTTTAAAACTCCAAAAATATGTTTCCACTTGTGCTCGAAAGTAACCTTCAGTCAGTCATTGTTTTGGCGGCAATTTTGAGCGCTAACACAGACGCACACAAACACACACGCACTCACACACACGGGCGAACCGACACAGAGCAGAGGTCCGCAAGCTGGTACTAGAATTTTCGCAAGCATTCATTGCTGTATAAGCCGCATCATATGATAGATGCACCTTTCTTACAACGTAAATATACTGCATGAAAATGCTGTGGCAGTCAGGCACTTGTCGTCATCACAGACGAACTCTACGTCGAGGCAGAAATACCATGCCGCTGCTACATTACGTTGAATTGAATAATTACCAAAAACTTGAAAATTATCTTGTTTTTAAATTACCAACTTGAGGGCAGTTGTTTATATGGAAAAATTGTAAGTCGTCACAATTTAGAACATACCCTTTTCTTAAAAATTTCAGAAGTGGCACGCAATTTCAGATATTTGAAATCGAGTTTCAAGGCCCCGAGCTCTCTTCTGAGCCTTCTTCTTATGGGGGCTTCTTCTCGTGTTAAACGTTTTTTTTTTTGCATATATTCAAAAAGCCATTCTGGCTGAAAATATAAGATCTCATGTTTATATTGCCGAGTGACAAAGCGGTCGCGCCTTCATGTCTTCTATGGTGCCATGGCGGAGACAATCGCGACCCTACCGGGCTGACTGCGAAATAATTAGGGCTGTAGTCTGAGACCGCAGGGCTTGGACTATTATCGCCGTTGTAACTAAACCTTATTACATTTATTGGCGGTTGCTTTGATAACTCACTTCACCTAGCAGCGCCGCACTTGCACTGTGTCAACCAATCATTGGATCACGTAGGATATCATTTAACTAAAAAGAAGGCGACCCAACGTCTCAACAAGTGCTAGATAAAAACGTCGCTATAATAAAATCAGTTACAGTCAAATGGCAAGTGCGTCTTGCGAAATCAAGATTAACAGAAGAGAGGAAAAATACATTATTTGTAATGTTCGGCTTAGTAGACTGGTCAGATAACCTCAAGCAAACTTCTAGACATTTATAAAACCTGTGATATCTAATGTTGAGATGATTCACGGTCACTGACCAAGTCGGATGAGATGATCTGACGTTTCGGAACCGCATACGGGTTCCTTGTTCACTGAGCAGGACTCGAAGTCGTTGTCAATTATGTAGGCAGAACGTGACGCAACGAGCATGCGTACACGGCAGGCATAGTTCCTGGTGTCCTGTTCATTGTAGCTGGCGTCGACTGAATGATTAGTGATTCCAGAAGCCGGCGTGACGACACGTTCTTTTCCTTGGCGAAAGATGGCGTTTGTCAAGTGATTCTCAGCGATGGCGTTTGTCAAGTGATTGTTTTTAGTCACGTCACATTGGTGCTCTTTGATGCGTCGAGAAAACTTTCCTGTTTCGCCAATATACACTTCAGGGCAATCAGCGCACGGTATCTTATACACGACACCTGGAAACGATTCACTTGGTAGCCTGTCTTTCACATTGACGAGCTGGTTCCGGAGCTTGCTGGTCGGGACGTGAGCAATGCGCAAGTCGTATTTTGAAAATACGCGCGAAAGTGCCTCGCTGATACCTTCGACGTAAGGTATGGCCGCACGTGCACAGGTAGTCACGTTGCTCTGTGAGCTGGATTGAAGTATCCGCTTCTCAGTTTTCGAGATGAATCGATCAGTATATTGACGCTCCCATTGCCGTGCCATGTGTTTGCAGGTAAATCTTGCCATCGTATGAAAAATACGTGTTGCTGAGACAAAACTGCAGCAGCTCGCTAAGTTCGGGGATGTCGAAGGGGGTGCGACCAAGAAGACCACTGTCTGCTTTTAGGGCTTCTTCGCACGTGGCTACTGCCAAGTCCACCGGGACACTTATAAAAAGTGACGTGACGTCGAACGAGACCATGGCGTCGTCTTCACTCAGTGTGACATCCTTTAACTTAGCAACAAGAGCAAACGAATTTTCGATGTGTGTCGAGGTCTTACCGGCTAGAGGACTCAACACTTGGTGAAGGTAGCCCGATAGTCAGCAGAGAGGTGATCTGGTGAAGTCGACAATAGGTCGAAGTGGAACGCCAGGCTTGTGGACTTTTGGCAGGCCATACATTGCAGGGGCTGAACCGTTCGTGCAGAGCAGACGGTGATAGAGACCGGTGTGGTGCGAAGGAACCAACTTGAATAAACTGGCCAGTAGTTTCTGCAGCTTAGTCTGTAGTCGGCTTGTGGGGTCGTAGGCTATAGCAGCATACGTATGACGGTCACCAAGGAGGGCCAACAATTTCTCGTGGTAGTCTTTCTTGTCCAGCAAGACCGTAACATTTCCTTTGTCGGAGGGTAGAATGGCGATGCTTCTGTTACTCCGTAGGCTCCGAATAGCTTGCTTCTCGGCTACCGACGAGAATGTCTTTGTGCCGCACTTCCGCAATCCCGAAAGCACGCCAATAGCACGGGTGCGGGCTTCTTCACGTACGCTTGAGGGAAGTTGGCTGACCGCAAGTTCTACCGCACAGATCACATCCCTTGGCTTTGTTTGCGCATGAGTGTTGAAATTCAACCCACGAGATAATACCTCAGCTTCCTTCTCGGATGGAGTGTAAGAGGATAGGTTGATGACGTCTTGTGCCACCAGCGCTGTGTCCTTGTCCTCTCACTCGTCTGTTGCCTGTTTTTTGCGCTGAACTACGCTATGACTGACTCGTTCCAACTCGCCCAACAAGCAACGTTGCATCTCATCCGACTTGGTCAGTGTCCGTGAATCATCTCATCCAATGCCTGACCAGACGAACTTTCGTCGAACTCTTCACTACGATATCTAATGCTGACACCTTTATTGCAAAAGGCGCATCAACTTCCACTGAAATGTTCTCCCAACCCAAGCAAATAGGCAAGCAATATCTAAACCGCCCTACAATGTAAACCACTTTACACCCGTATGGGTGTAACTTGGTGTCTATAACTCACGCCCCTACACCCCAAAAAATAGGTGTACCAAGCAGGATTACACCTATACAATGGGTGTAATTTCAAACTTTCACCCAATGAGTGTGCTTGGGTGTAAAAGCATATTACACCCAAATGAAAAAAAGGGTGTAGGGTGTAAAAGCACATTACACCCAAACGAGAAAAAAGGCGTTAGGGTGTTTATGCACAATTACACCCAAACACCCAGGCAAAAATTTCCATAATCCGATTGGTTCCCCCCTCCCAGTTGGCTCCCATTGAAACGCTAGAAAGCTTACCCTTTAGCTAGTCCTTTCAAGGGCGCATGACCTATTATAGTGGCTCCTGCCACAGAAGGAAAATGATGGCAGCAGCACTGATATTATGGTGCATATGAAGCACGGCATATATGGCCCTTACATATACAGTGCAATCGTGACTGAATACAAAGTCATTACCTAAAATGTGTTGACACATATTGCAAGATGTTCACACAGTTATCCAATAGTACAAAATAAAGTCACGCTTTAATAAACACAGAGCTCGTACATCCGAGACAAATTCTACGGTATTCAATGACCTTTTTCGAGTGTGCGGAGCGGCATCGCGTATGCCGCCAAACAAGAAGCACAAATGACATGGAGCACAAATGACCAAGGCGTTTATGTCAAAATATGAAGCAAGGGCGTTATTTCCACTTCATAATAAGGAATTCAATTTAACATGCTTCATTGTAACACAGCCGTATAGTGCAGTGTGGGTCTTAGAACAAGCTGCACCCGTGCGAGTGGGGTGTAATCGAAAAGGTAGCAGTTACAGGGAGAAGCACAAATGAACCTTATTCCCTGTCAGCCCCCTTGGGGCACTACAGACACCTGTTCTCTTTGGGCGCATCCCAGAATGAATTTTCCCGCTGTAGCTGCCCTTCCCAAGAAGGGAAATATTGGTGCCACTTCTTATACCTGCACTTATGCAGTTGATAAAATAAGGTGCCATCGTCTTAAATGGGCTGCATAACATCAGTGTATGTGTTTGAAATCAACTGGAACACACAAGGTAAGGTCTGGTCGTTCTCCTGTTAAGGAGATAGTTCAGAAATGTGCGATCCCTTGATGAGAAAGTGGATTGATAAATTTTCAAAATTCCAGCAGTGCCCACACCATTGTGCCTGTTGACTTTCTTAGTAGGGTAAACACTGCCATAACACAGCTGTAGCTGATACACGAGCAGGGTATGAATGCTCCGTGACAACTCACGCAACATTATAAGGACTCAGAATGTCGTTTTCCACAGCAGGCCTCCATATGATCTCTTTTCTGGGAAAGTACATGAGTGAAGTAGAAAACTGTGCACATTGCTGGAATTATGAAATATTGCCCACTTTCTCAAAAGCAATGGATTGTGGCTCCAACACAAAAGAGTGAGCAATCGGGCCATGACGCGCACGTTGCAGGGCATGCTGAATGCGGTAATAGGCAGGAAATGCATGGGAATAGGGACGTTATGACCACGACAGCACTGCAGAAGCATTACCTACATAACAGTAGAATCAAATTTTACACGGGCATGTTCAGAGAAATTTAAAGATTATCCCTTTCCAAGCAAAGACAGCAGAATCATTGGTAATTGAATAAAACGAGTATTTATTTCTTTTAAAAAATATTGACAAATCTTAAAGCTTGTCATATAGCTATAAAATAAATTTTAAAACAATATTCAATGCACTGATTTCACTGACAAGTACTGGTAGTTTTGTTAAGCTAAAGTTTCAATAGCAAAAGATCTCAATTAATAAAACTACTCCAAAAAAGTCACAAAGTCCTTTGAATATAACAACTAAGCCAATAACCACAAAGTGGAATGACCTGCGAGAACATGTTGAAATCAGCAGAGACAAAATGGCTAGTATTAAAATGTCACAAGAAAATGAGCAAGAAATTGAAATGAAATACTAGTACCGCCATAGTATTCGTTTCTGTATAATGTAAAACAAATAACTACTCGTTACCATATGAAAATATAACTTTATGGCTTAAGCTCGAGTTAATCACAGGTGGCGACATACTTTAGGCAGAAGCTAAGGCCTATTTTCTAGGCTTTCTTGAAAATGTTCAGGAGCTTTACTACTTGTGTTCTCGGAGTCATTACCCACTGGCCAAGAAGGAGCCATTCAACAGCGACGAGAACGTTTAACGCGTGGTGATGGCAGTCGATATTTAAGAGCCAATGTGCTGCCATTAGTGCAGCTACTCATTCTTCGGCATTGGACACACTGAAGAGCAGTTCTTTGTCCACATGGAGGAAAAGCTTCTTTGCATAGGGAAGATCGGGGCCATCGCACACAATGCAAGGTGTTATTGGAACGCTCTCTCCCTGCATGATAAAAAATAAGAAAATCATTGTCTGAAAAGCGCTACACAGACTTCAATTATTTGTTTCAGTAAATAACAGTTTCTGTATCGTGTACTATCGTGAGTAATATAAGCTCGAACATGCCAGCACGTGGAAAATAGCCTTAAAACTGAGATGGGGTGATACGTGGATGGCGCTGCCGAAACTGAAGGGGAGAGGTGGGGCGCTGTTCCGCTGACTGTTGGTACTCCCGCCTCGCTAGCGTTGCTGCGAGATGTCGGCTGATTGCGTGCCAGTGACCGCTAGCAATGATAACAAAATAAATAAATGAGGCGCAGCAAAATCCTCAGCCGGCACCACCGAGATAACGATGCGCAAGCATGACCTGCGCATCGTGGCAGGCTACGTCACAGCTGATATCTCAGCAGCTACCTAGTCTGATGTGGCTGTTCGCGTTGATGGGAATTCATATCACCGCTAGCTTCCACTGACCCTCTCTAAGATGCTGTTTCGCATCAACAATATCGAAGCGGGAGGGTCAACAGCTAGTGGAAGCGCGGCGCCCTTTCCACTTTGTTTCCGACAGCCGCCGCTGCGAATCAGCCGACGTAAGTTTCAAGGCTGTTCGCCACGCGCTCGCGTGTTCGAGCTCATATTGCTCACGATAGTACCATCCAAATATGAAGCTCATAACATGCCCCATACGGAACTGGAGAGAACTAACAGCTTTTCTACGTGCAATTAGCTTGTTTGGGACAGAGAGAGTACTATTTGACAAATATCATCCGCATTTTTAAAGAAAAAGGAGCATTCTTTAGTTGCATGAAGGATTCCTGCACATCGATAAAAAGCATATAAAACAAAACTATGCACAAGGACTTCTCTTCAAGGCTGCAACTTGCAGCCCTGAAGATGATTGGAGAATTTAAAATATCTTATAAATCATTAGGCTTGTCTTTTACCAAATAATATCATTGGAGGTGGTCGTACAAACTGCGTTTTTTTAATGTTTGTACACGTAAAAGTATTTAGCGAAGTTACAACGCCAAAGCGAGGCGAGGCGAATATAACTCTTAATAACCACAACAAAATAATGAAAGCTAGACATAATGGAAACAAACAGAATAAAATAAATTGTGCTCGAACGCAGGCACTCAGGCGTACGCACGAAGGGGGGGTGCCCCCCCTAGTCAATTCAGACAGAGGGGGGGGGAGGTGCAAAGTCTGCCACCATACTTTGACTTTTACAGCGAAAGCTGTTATGAGATCATTTCACCGGCCGTTTTTGACGCCGTAGTTGTCCGCCGCCGCCGCCGGTGTCCGTAACCAGTATCGCTCGAAATAAAACAATTCCAGGATGGGACGAGGTTCGAACCTGGGCCCTCTGCGTGGGAATCCATATTCAACCTCTGAGCTATGCCGGTGCATGAAACTGCTTTGCAAAAAGGTCCTATACAGGCTTCATGTCGGAAAGAAACCACATTAGCATATGGAATATAGCGTGGTAGAAGAGTAAAATAAGCACCAAGCGTCGCACAACGCGAATTCTGTAACCAGGCGTCACACAATGCGAACTGCGCAACGAGTAGGTTGTTGAATGCTTCCAACCCATTACAAAGCGCTCTGCCATAATTCTTCGTCATCAGGTACAGCATCAACAAAGTGCGCGTAATGCCTTACATGCGTTTAGCAGGTACCACGGCTCTCCATAGAATGACGAAAAATGGCACAGTGCCTGCCGCCCTTTTTCTCAGAAATTACAATGATTTATAGCGTAGTGGGTTCCTCGCAAGTGCACTTGTATTGGTTGCCAAGGAAGCCCATAAGCGCATGATCCATTTCCTCGGGGTCTCAGTAAAATTACAATGATTTAGAGCGTAGTGGGTTCCTCGCAAATGCACTTGTATTGGTTGCCAAGGAAGAGGAAGCCCATAAGCGCATGATCCATTTCCTCGGGGTCTCAGTAAAGTTCTTCGCCCCCCGCCGTCTCTCTCCCACGTCAACGTATGTTATACAGCATGACGGGAGAGGGAAATAGCGACCGGGCGTCACCCAATGCAAATTACATAACTGGTGGGCCGTTTAACGCTTCCAACTCATTACAAAGGGCTGAGCCATAATTCTTCATCGTCATCAGTCGTCGCGTCAACAAAGTGCACATAATGCCTTACAGACGTGTAGCTGGTGCCTCGCTTCTCTGCAGAATGACGAATAATGGCTTAGTAGGTCCTTCCCAACTACACAAAAATTGTGATTTATGGCGTAGTGGGTACATTTCTAGTGTACCAGGGGTGTAGCCAAGGAGGGGGGGGGGTTGGGGGGGGGTCAAACCCCCCCTCCTGAAATATTTCAGTTTTCTTGCGTATATATACACGCGCACATACAAACGCACGCACGAACATACATAAAGTATGGTTGAACCCCCTCCCCCCCGAAAAAAATTTCTGGCTACGCCCCTGTAGTGTACTTGTGTTGTAGCCCCAAGAGAGCTTCCAACGGGCTCTAGAAACGCCGCTCTTCCAGCTTTCGCTGTGAGTGTGCTGCGGTTTCAGCGCAGGCCTGGCGTTTTTTAGTAAGGCGGGGGGAGGGGGGCAGCGATTAACCTTCATACTTCCCTCCCCCCTGATGGGGAAACCTGCACACGTCTAAGTGCACACTGATGCTCGAACTAGCGCTTGCACAGTTCAGGTAGTTAAGGCGATTCGGCCACACATAGACATGAAAAAATCATTCGAACACAAGTCAAGTTTAACGAACGGCTCCCCGTGCACTGGTGCCAGCATTATGAGGAAACCTATGTTACGGATGAATTAAAAAATCGGTACGAATTTAAGGAAACGGAATGTATTAGCACTTAGGCGAGCTTCGCGCGGCGTACCTAAAACGAAGCAACATGCTGTGTTAAAATGACCCACACGCATCAACCCGAGCATCACGGTATTTTTAGCGCACAAAACGAACACGGACAGAAAAGAACGACGCGGACACCACGTCGTTGTTTTCTGTCCTGTTTTTTTTTCTTGTGCGAAAAAAAAATGCCCTTGAATTACCAACAGGCCGAAGCATACGCGCCTTAGACACGCTTGACGCTTAGAGGTAACAGGCGCCGTCACAACCCAACTATTCTTAAATCAAAATAGTGGTTCATCGAGACCGGGGCCCCTTTCAACACCACCGCCGACAGGAGGGCACCGCCACAACTGCGTTCAAATCCCCCTCCGAATCACAGCCGCGCATGCGCACACTGCTTTCAACACCAAACAAAGCAAAGCTTGCCCGCGCCTAATGTCACACAACTTTGCCTTCATCCCGATGAAACAATACACTCACATATGCTCGCTACGTTAACAAATGCTCACCGATCGTCAACCAGTTAAGAAAAGCTTAGTTAACGGCATTAGATCACGCTCTCGGAGTTAAAGCGCTGGCCGCAGCAACGTGGTAGTGGTACATACCGTTTCAGTTCGAGTGCTACACGATATGAAGCTGCAGGTCTCCCTTTGAGTATAGTGCATCTTCGTAATAAGCAGCACTGGCAGAAGGTATAGGACGAGCACACAACGCAGGCACACTTCAAACAACCGAAACACCGACTGCAAAACTCGACCGATCGGGAGGCGATACACAACACACGCAGAAAACGATTGAGTCCGGCTCCGGCGGCGTGACTGAGCGCGTTGCATAAGTCACGTGGTGGCGGTACCGCGCGCTGCGCACGCGCGGCGGCTGCGCCGGCTGAGGAGGTGGCGGAGGTGGCGCCCCGGCCGTTGTTGGGTCGCGTGGGGGCGTGGGCGCAGCTTTCTTTCTGCGGCAGTGTTATGTTTTGTTATGCTTTACACAGTGTATTCGAATCGCAGTAAGCATTACGACGACACAGTAAGAGCTGCATGACTACAAGCAGGGCTTAAAGTCTCCCTTCACTGGAGGGGGGGCCCTCACAAAGCGGCAATATATATGTATATATATAATCTCAAAGAAAAGATCGCCTAAGCAGTCTTTTCGCCGCTAAACTGATGCTGCTGTGGTCTCAGCGGCTCTGCTATGCGCAGATCGTGCGTTGTTGGAACGCGGTGCGAGCTGTCATAGCGAAGAATAAACGCAGGATTTCTCGATATATCGGTCCAGATCCACTTTCGCGGTCGTATTATCCAGTTTTGGCAAAAATGTGATGGTATTAAACGCATGAAAATGCAATATTTTCAAGGGATGTTGGCAGGAAATAGGCACCTTTAGCTGGGCAATTGCGATCCGCTCCGGTCAGACCGGCGAATGCACACGAACGCGTAGAAGGAACTGTAGTGCGCATGACTCAATTAACACACAAACATGTTGAAAAAAACTGTAGTGCGCATGCGCAGAACGATCGTGCGACCGGCGGAACGTGGAACGCATCTCTCGCTGCGCTCGTGAAGCCAACTGACCGGAGCGTGAAGGTGCGTCCACTTGGTTTCGCTCTCGTTTGGCAGCCAAGCTCACCGCGTCTCGGCAGGACGCGGTCGTCAAAAACACCAAATCTATGCAGTTGCCTGCACTCTCTCGGGACGCTACATCTGCGAGCGGCTGAGCGTAAGCGACGTTCAGCTAAAAGAGCCTAATAAAAACGAAAACGTATTAGGCTGAAAAACGTATTATGCAGAATCGTGTCAACGAGATTTCACTGTATATGTATGCTATAGATTAAGCGTTAGGAGAGGTGTTTGCGATGATCACAGTGCAGTGAAGCCAACTGTCTCTAAACTGAACAAAAGCTTATGAATGCTAAACAAATACATATATTATTCCGAATGTATTTCGGGCATTCATTCAACGTGTCAATCCAATCAAGCAATAAATGAAATTAATTTGGAAACGATTTCTCAAAAATAAATCTGGATGTAAAGGCTTAAATATATGTGAGCTCAAAATAAGTAACATCAGTTGACTCACTGCATTCAGAACCTCAGGCACGACAATGCTATATTTTATTTTCACTACCACTTGCCTAATAAAGTAGGCAAAATACATGCGTCTTTGCAATTACAGCAGACTTGTGATGCACAACTAAAAGAATGAAAATTGAGTGGCAAGCTTAGCAGACCAAGGTGAACCATTACTGATTCACGAGCAGGTAGCTTCACACTCAGGTGCCTCGTGAAACAGTATCCTGTGCCAAGACGCTCTGTCGAACAGGGTGGTGACCCGTGGTTTCAGGAGGCGTTGCCCGTGGTGTTCAGTGTCTCAGTTCATTGCATTCAGCAGTACAACGATACCTGTTTACACCTATGGGTCAATTCAATGCATGAATTGACCCATAGGTGTAAAATTCAAAGAACACCCATGGATGTTTAACAGAACATACACCCATTGCACACCCAGAAATAAAAAAGGGTGTGCGAAGGGTGTGCAAAGAAGACATTACACCCTTTCGGATAATATTGACAGAAAAAAGGGTGTACGATAGGTGTTTTATCGCAAATACACTATAAGGGTGTGAAACGGTTTGCAGTGTAGCTGAAACGCTCTATTCGCAACTCTTCATGTGAGACAAAGCTTAGAGCACAGAAGGCTTTTCTCTTACCATTTCTCGAGTACGCTAATACTGTATGCGTCTACTTTGTCTTAAGATTATTAAGTCAGAAGTAGTTAGGAAGTGGGTTCCCCGAAATTATAAAGTATCAGTTTCGGGAGTGGGGGCAAAAGCTTGTCTAAAACACACCTCTGATAGAGTACCTAAACAATAGCATTTCTAGTTGCGTGCATTGCTCAAGAAACTATGATACTAGAGGACGACATGTCGAAATAAAGGAAATTGACGAGAAAAGGAAGAAGAAAGGACGAGAACGACATAGTATTTCAAGTGCCCCACTTCATCCGAAAAACAATGTTGTAGTTATTCTCTCATTCCGCGAATGATTAAGGAGAGGCAGCGCTTAGATTCACGCGCTATTGAAGCAGGAAATATAGGAAACTTCCAAACATTTATTGCTGAGTTCAATGGCTGATATTCATTGTTTTTGTCTTTTGTTCAGTGCCCTTTGTTTGCTTTATGCCATCTGAATGGACGATGGTTATTGCGGATGTTTTTTCTTGCACTATTTTCCTTTCCCTTACTCTACGGCTGTCTGTTCCAGAGATTATTTTGATGTGTGAACTTATCATTTGTCACCCACTCTGCAACGACTCCGGCTGGAGTGAAATGTATAGTAAGATAAATAGAACCATGACGGACGACGCCAGCGTACCGACCTTTGGCCGATGGCTTTCTGCCCCTATCACTTGTGCCAATTGTGGTGATAATTATGATGCTTTTTTTTATTGGAATCTTCTTCGAAAGAGAGCGGCGACAAATATTCCGATAATCTGATCGCTCTTATGGTAGTGTTATTACAACTGTGGCGATCTATACGCTTCTCATTATCTGTTTATACTCCTTTCTTCTTTCATTCAATGCTCTATTCCGCTACTGTGTGGTTAACTATGCCCGCAACGACAACGGTTTTATTGATACCTGATTTTTCCAACAATAATCCGAACGCATGTTCCTTATTTCGACTACTGCCTGGTTGACACTGTGATTGGCTTTGAATACCAGCACCTTGGAAAGGGGGGTGCGTTATATATATTTTGCTGGGTTAATCTGTCGGCACTCCTTTGCGATATGCTGAATAGTTCCCGGATTTTTGTTACGGGAGACGCATACCGTACCCCTTTGCGAACCTTTCTTATTATTGCGATAGCAATTATATGGACAGTCTCGGCTGGATTTTGCCGTCGCCGTCGCCGCCGTCATGCACCGTATATGTATAAGTATGTATATATCTATAAAGTCCCCACAGAAAAATAACTCAGAAAAATGCTTCCGAAGCGCGGAATCGAACCAGGGACCTCTTGCTCCGCAGCGAGCGGCGCTATCCACTACGCCACGAAACGCAGATCCTCCACGTAGCTAACGGCGAGCGTTATATACACACCATTTAGCGCTGGACGGACTCGGAGACAGCAGGCGATAATAAGCGTTTCTTCAATACCAGCGAGGTGGCGCTAGGAGCCCGACGGGCGCATTTAAAAGTCGTCGGCGAGCTCGCTCGCTTCTTCTTATATTTGCGCATGGGAGAAGCTTGCCCTTCCGCTGTCTGCTCGCGCGGTTTTCTCGTGGCGAGGGGTAGAGGAATGTTTCACGCTTTCACCGTGATGTCCGCGCTCATGTTACGGCGCGTACGAATGTCACTCGAGCTCAGGGACGCCGCTAAACGAAGACACAGAATATGAGCGCGAACTATCAAGTGTCACAGCTCGACACTTGAAGCACGCTAGTTTCCTTCGCTGCTTCGGCCGCCTTCGCTGCTTCGGCCGCCTGTTGCAAGGCGGCCGCCTTCGGCCGCCTTGCAACAGAAGCGCTGTTCAAACTGAGAGTATCCATTGGCGAGCCTCACTTCGTATAGCATTAGTTCCTTGCTATCGCATTCATTGCTTCGGCCTTGCGGCGAAACTGTTGACTTTTTTTGTATTTTTACACCTTGTTCTCAAGCAACCAGCCCGCCTTTCAAATAGCAAGGCACTGTCACTTGTATTATTACTGTTCTAGTATTTACTTTTATTTTTCTATTTTCCTGTATCTTTAATTACCATGGTCGTCTTTTAACAGCGTACCTGCTAAGCTCGGAGTAAGGCCGGTGTCGGAGACAGAAAACTCGATGGGTATGCGCCACAGAAAGCGCGTATGTGCCAAGCAGCTCCTAGCATAATAGACATTCATATTGCAGGATAGCAAGGGGGCGCGGGCGAATGGAAGTGATGGTGAGTAAGAAGGAAAAGGGGGAGGGTAAAACATGGCATAGCCTTGTATAGTATAGTTCATACGCCACAGACAGTGGGTATGGGCCAAGCAGCTCCTGCAGGGTAGCATAGTCATGCATAGCATAGCATAATATTAATGAGAACTAACAGACAGCAACGCCAAGGAAAGTATAGGGGGTGCTATTTGTAGTAAATAGAATACAAATGTGAAGAAAGTAAAGTGGACGAAAAGATAACTTGCCACCGGCAGGGACCAAACCTGCGACCTTCGAATAACGCGTCCGATGCTCTACCACTGCGCTACGGCGGTGGTCATTGCCCCCGTCCACTTTATGGGGTATGTATGTGCAGTTAAACCTAGGAGTGTTAGCGCCAGTCGAAGCCATGGCGGCGAGTGTGGAACATTCTTTTTCTGTCTGTTGGCGTCACGTAGCACGTGATCTTTTTACGAGCTGGCAGCTGACCAATAATCCCTCGCATACTACCTGAACGCATCTGCCAGAACGATACCCTCGCTATGAATGAAAAAAAGACGATGACTTTTAAGGGATCGTTTCTTAGTTAGACACAGTATCAATGAGAACTAACAGACAATAATGCCAAAGAAAGTATAGGGGATGTAAAGTGGATGAAAAAGTAAAGTGGACGTAAAGTGGATGAAGTGTGAAGAAAGTAAAGTGGACGAAAACATAACTCGCCGCCGGCAGGGTCCCTGCCGGCGGCAGGTCCTCTTTTCGTCCACTTTACTTTCTTCACTCTCTATCCTAATTACAACGAATAACATCCCCTATACTTTCTTTGGCATTATTGTCTGTTAGTTCTCATTAATATTGTGTCTAACTAACAAACGAGCCATTAAAAGTCATCGTCTTTCCTTCATAGCATTGCATAGCATAGCAAGAGGGTGGGAAAGAGAAGAGAAGGTGAGGAGGAGGGAAAAGATAAGAAGGCAACATAGAAAAAACAAAGAAAGAAAGAACAAAGAAAGCAAAAGAAGAAGCTGAAGAAAGAATATGGAGAAAGAACTCAATCTGCGTTCGCCAAGTGGTTGGCGATCGTTCTCCAGCTCCGCTGTTTACTCAGGTTTCACAGGCGTGGAACTTTAATTTTTTTTTCCGTACTCCAATTTAGAGACTGCCCTTACCTGATATTTGTTTTGAGAACTCCTGGTGGTCTATTTACACTTTCAATTACCCTGTGCTTTGTTGCTAAGATGCATTACATTTTCTTTCGTTTGATGTCGATGCTTTTGATGCACAGATATTTACGCATCTTGCTGCCTCTTTCTTTTCATCAATGTTCCTGAGTACTCCCTCAAAATTCATTTTCCTCTGCGCTCCTCTCTCTTAAACAGAAATCCACGCTACACCTTTCTGTACTGCCGAATTCGCGATCTTCACAGCGCAGCTGTGTATGGCTAGGGTCCCACGTGTTTTTCGCGCTCAGCCGCCTGCAATATTCAAGGTGAGTTCCATACCGGGTCAAACCGCGGCGGAGGTGAGGCCGGCTTCAAGCGCTGCGTCCCTTGTCGATATACTACTACTACTACTACTACTACTACTACTACTACTACTACTACTACTACTACTACTACTACTACTACAAATAATAATAATAATAATAATAATAATAATAATAATAATAATAATAATAATAATAATAATAATAATAATAATAATAATAATAATAATAAATGGTGTATGTGTTTCAGAATAAGCACTGCATTGCTCCTGTGATCATCGTTTGAGAGTTCAATGTGGACGTCTTAAAAGCAGACAAGAAATGGTTCACTCCATTTGTGCTAGAACAGTTCGATTTGAAGTACCAGACCAATTCAATCCAAGTCACTCAACTACTCAAGAATCGCCGTGTATAGACTTAACTGCGGACAAGTACCTGTCTAAGGTTGTAACCAAACCAATGAGTTTATATCGCAGTAATCACAAAGCTATCGTCCCTACAATTACAAAAAAATTACTGCAATTACCAAATAAAAAACAAGCGCGCGTGTGTGTATGTAATCACTTTAAAGCGTAGATGTCACTTTGGCGAAGAATCTGTAACACTGCAACCGGACCAGTCAGTGTATATCACAGTAATCACAAGGCTGTCATAACTGCCGTTATCATCCCAGAGCTATCATTACTATCGCTGGCGTCTACCGTCAGCACGACCTGGTCGTTTGTCAGTGGAATCGGCGAACATGAGCCCAAACTGAGACTGCATGCGGAGCATGTGCGATAGTGTAACTGCTCACATTATATGGGGCGGTCGGGAGTAGCCTAGCTGTCTCATCTGTTATCTAGCTGACGTCATAACTGCATAGCTTAAAAATCGTTACTCGGACGTATACCATGCTAATACCCTTTAAATATTCATTTCAAAGGCCTACTGAGAATGTGCTCGACATCTGCAGCCAACAATGACAAAGAAAACAATGATAGCACACTGGAAAAAAGTACCAAAGAAAAATAATTTCGAATGGTACTTGTGAAGAATGCAACGTGTGTCGCTGTACTCTTCAACATGCGCGAAATGCCCATCTGGGACAGGTTGAATTGAAATGGCAATGCACAATCGCCCGCCAACACGTCCGGCAGGACGACTCCAACTCAGCCACTGCTGTGGCATCCCACTCTGCCGATCCTCCTAAATAACTAAATAATTGCTTCCATAAATACTTCAACAATGCTTCAATAAATGCTTCAACTAAATAATTCATTTTGTAGGCAGTGGCCCGCCAGCTCTCGTTGCTTTCTGATAGCCAAGATCCTGCCCCTACTCTATAGAGCAAGACAGTCGTGCCAAGAAACCTGCTGTCCTTCCCATTGTCGGCCCACTCGCTTTTCATGCCGCATCGCTTTTTCTACGCCAACTGCCTGCGTTGACTCACGCGTTCGTATCGCTACTATGTTGCAGCTGTCGCACGTACATTTCATCAACGTCGTCATGTTCTTTGCTGTCGTCAAGGTACTTGGAACCCTCGCCCTCTTAAGGCACCTCGGAAGGGCGAGGTTTCTTCGTCCACCCGATACACCGCGTACGCCATATTACAGGCCAATACTCAAGAATAAATTTTGCTCTGAGAGCTCACTCTGACTCAGATTCACCGAAATTTTCCTCAACTAATCTCACTCGGACTCAGCCTCACTAAACTTTTTCTCAACGGAACTCACTAGGACTCCAACATACCAACAATTCGCTCAGCCGGACTCACTCAGACTCAGACTCACGGCTTGACCTGAGCCTGAGTGAGTCGACTCATGAGTCCGGTGGCATTAAGTGAGCTATTCCGATCATGGTGTAAATGCTCTTGAATGCCAATATCTCAAATAATGGGTGCTCTACGATACGCCTTTGGGTCTTGTACCTTCAAATACTACATTGCAGGGGTTTCCATCTAGTAAGGACGTTTTTATGAAATATGCGACTCACACGAAACACTTCTATTAAGAAGGTCCCGTGAAAGAGTTTGGAGGTCATAGCACCTCCTCTCCCCCGCCCCCCCTACTCACGCCTCCGATCAATAAACATTGAGGTGGTGCATGAACGCTAGTGCGTTGAGGTGTGTGGGAATAGATCTGAGTGTAAACGTAAGCCGATATAAGGCTGATAGCAATGCAGATAGCTGAGTGAATAGGATCATAGGTCGGCAATTAAAGGTGGAGCTCACTCAGACTCACTCATGAAATATATTTTGTGTTAAGGGCTCACTCGGACTCACACTCACTAATATTTTCCTCAACCAGACTCACTCGGACTCAGACACTTGCAAATTTTCTTCAACCGGACTCACTCGGGCTCACACTGACCAAAAATAATACTCACCCGGACTCACTCAGACTCAGACTCACGGATAGATCTGAGTCTGAGTGAGTGTGAGTGTGAATGGTGGACAGACCTATGGTGGACAGAAACGAAAAATAAACCCGGGCACAGCTTCATTATACAGAGAACCTGGTAGACGTCTGCCGTTATTGTTAGTTGTAAATATCCATAACAAATTAGTCAAAGAGGTTAGGCTATAATAGGAGCCCTCTAGAAGATCGAAAGGGCACACGAGTCAGTAAAAAAGAATATTTCACAAAACGTCAGATAAAAAGTGATTCAACTCTAGTTGAGAACGTGTCTACAGTAGTTGTCTACAACGCTATTAAAAGCAGGAAGTCTTCGTATCTGGTATCGATACAATAAATATTCAACTGCAATCGGAACTCTATAGTCCACCTGACTTACATTTTTACGTGGAAGGATGCAGAAGCCACCAGTATTAGCATTAAAAGGTATCGATGGGAAATGCAGTATTTTTCACTTAATGAACACAAGATTGGAGGACATGCGAAGCTTAACGATGGCTCACGTGATAGATCGATAAACAATTTAAAATGGTTTTCGTGGGCCTGAATGCGGGACCAAATGTAATTGTAGATGTATACATACATGCATATAGAGCCTGCGCAGTCTTAATACAACAACCCGTTAACATGCACATCCAGTCGGTATAGGTGGAGAAGCAAGTGGGTAGAGGTGTAGAAGTAACCATAATCTTCTATATATGAGTGCACTTGTGTCAACTCATTCACCTCATTTTCTAGAATTCAGGCTAAACATTCTTGTTCGACTCGCCTGCTGAAACACGTAAGAGCTGCAACACAGAGCACATAGATCGCATTCGTCACCATTTGGCTTTATTGATCTTGCGTTGTCCGAGCGAAAAATCAGAGAGGAAAGGCACGCAGGCAAGCAAACGAGTGATGTTTTATATGACCTACGCAGGGCACATGAGAAAGCAACGAATACAAACATGAAGAAATGCGACAGTGAACACTGCAGACACGCACGACGGTACTCAATACATTGCTTCAAAATTATCGCTATGACTACTGCTTCGCTTCACCCTCAAGAAATTCAAGGCTAACGTCATCTAATACACTGAAGATACATTCAGGCAATATTAACATAGCTTCCATTTCGTAACTTCTTCCGGATGTGTTGATTCTGAAAAAAACTAGTTTTTATTTGTTCTTGCTTTGCTAAAACCCAGCAAGCGAACAAGCCACACGCTTTTCCTTCGCTGATTAGGAACGTATTGGGCCGTTTTGTGATGGTGAAATGCCTATGTTAAGATTCCTATCTAAGCAGCGCTGTAAAGGTTATGATGAAACCAATTCCGCACAGGGGCGGCTCTCTGTTGCCCCAGGCGACAGCCTTCGCGCAGGTGAAATTGTATGAGCATATGGCTGGGAAGTACCTGGGAGGTGCTTATACGGCTTCGTTCTAAACCTTCGTTTTATTCAAGATAGGCTGGTAGCCTTATCGTGCGCACGTCTCGCTAAATGTCCTGGTGACAGGAGCATCTAAAAAATATTGCACAGCCTTGAAAACCCATGTAATGTTAAAAAAACTCACAGGGTTCCTATGCATCGCCTAAGACGACTTGAAGGCGAAATCCGCCCTATTTCTCTTCTCATTCGATGTATTGATCTTCGCCCGTCCCCCCCGAATGTCTTCTGCTCCTAACGTGGTTTTTCACTGCCTCCAAGATTGGAGACATTCCAAGGTTTCTGCACCTCACCTGGTCTTTGCACTACGCCTGTCACGACGATGTCATGTGATGACGTCATGGTGACGTCACAAATTTTGGCCATTTGTGACGTCATTATGATGTGATATTGTTACGTGATCGCGTGATGATTTTTTGCATCACTCGTGTGGACGCCAACGCCAAATGACTCGCAAAATCATGCTAGCACGCCTTCTGTAGGGCTGAGTGAAGTAGCTCCTAAATTAATAGACAGTTGTTAGTTGAAGTCATTCTTGTCATCACGGACACAGTGTGCTCAAGTGACTCATTTTCCTTTCCCATAACGTGAATTGCTTTAGGTGCGAAGCACCTTATGCGCTCGGGCTCTCGGCTTCTCCTGACGCCTTAGTCCGTCACAGCGTCTCGTGTCGTTGCCCGTCACGGTAAGGCAAGTGGCAAAGAAGACGGCGCGTTCGCTCAGGAAAACCTCGCGAGAACGCGCGCTCGCCCGTGAGAGACAACGCCACGTGCGCTTCTCCGAGTGGCAAATAAGACGGCGCGTTGGCTCAGGAAAAGCTCGGTTTCTGCGATAGACGCTGTCTGTAGCAATGAGAGGACGCTCTCCTCTCATTACTATTGGCGTGTCCCTATGGGAAACACCGGTGCTTCGCACCTCCCAAGGTTTCACGTCAGTGGAGCTGTTTTGTTTAGTACATTACAGCAACGGGTGGGTAAGGGAAGTGAGGGGGAGGAGAAAGGAAAAGAGGTGGGCAACGTCACCAGCTCTACCACTTCCTTAGTCATCGCACTACTAGAGCGTAGCTGCCACAATTTTTTTCCCTTTTAACCATTTCTTCAGTGTATATATTTGACTTGAATGTGCGAACAATGAACATGTCGAACGTTTGCGCACATGCTTGCCTCGTATCAGCTAGTTCCATCCGAAGCCTAAGTAGATAAATAAACATTTCTGGAAGATCCCACGCATCGTGGGAATAGGTTTCATTCGAACCAGTCAGGTGACTGGTTCGAATGAAACGTTATGAGGTGGGTGGACGTGTTCGTGTAAATGGAGTAGTTGTGTCCATATCGTGCGCTTACCAGGCGCGTCGACTACACGGGCGTTGAAATAGCAGCTCATGGTCTGACATAAAATCAACGCTCATGTCAGAGCACAGGCGACACTTTTCTCGAAACGTGCAATGATGCATGTTTCCACAGAGCAATGATGTGCATATCATGCGCAAGGTTCGTTAGCGCATTTCTTTGAGGTCGAAGATAGCTTGAAGATAGCTTGCTGAGTCAAAGGAATACGCATGCAATGTTTCTTATATAGCTATAAAAAAGGACAGCCAGAAGTGTAACCACAATTGATGCTTGCACGACATAACGCCTGCATAGGGTTTTAGGGGCGAAGCTCCTAAAGCCGTGGGTTTGTCCCTCCTAGCTCGTACGTGACCGCCTATGCCGCGCGTATGTGCCAGTGGTGATGGCAACGAAGCAGCGCGAGTGTTCTTGGCCCAGCGCAGGGACGAAGAAGACGTTGCAGTTCTTTCTCTGATCGATAAAGCGTGTTTGTTTGTCGTGCTCCGTGTCATCGTCGATCCCACGTCGTTACACTGGTGGAGGTGCGGGGTAAGCTTCGTGCTTGGCACTCCATCGCGGAGCCGACAATCGAGCCCGGAATCGCCACCACGCGTCGAAACACCGGTCCACCGATTCAGTCGCCGTCTGCTAGTCGCCATCATGACCGTGTACCTCGCACCCAACCTGTCTATCGGGGACGTCAAAGCTGTTTATAGACGCTGCGTTACGTGACTACGACAATAAGTACAAGAACCGTCCGTTTGTGCTGGATGGGGACTTCAACGTGGACCTCATTGCCAATGACTGGATCGTGCAGCACATGCTTTCCAAATACGCACTCATATGTATCCATATGCAACCTACCACGATCCGAGGGACGTGCATAGACTTAGTGTTTGCAAAATTCCCACTGCAGCCAGTACAAGAACCTCTCTCGCTTCATTTCACGGACCATAAAGCCGTCATAATGAAGGGACCTCGCAATCCAGCCGCCATGACAACGACGAAATAAAAAGAACAAACGAAGAAACGAAAACAACAAACGAACAAGAACAAAATAAAGGTTGATTTTGTATAATATACGCACAGCGTTACGTCTTTCTAATGATGTAATGGGCTAACTTTCACGGGATAGTTACGGTTTACCGATGATCTCCCCCTCTCGAGCTTCGCCCACTTATCATCATTCATTCCGTGGATATGGCGTGATTTTTTTTCCAAATCTGTTTCAAAACATGGTGTGGCTCTGTGGTAGAATACCTGACTGCCACGCAGGGTGCCTGGGTTCGAATCCCGATTTTTATTATTTTGCATTCGTTCAGATTTTTCACTCACCGACAACGCCGCCGACACCGAAACCAGATTTTCTGGGTTCTTATGACACGTTACAATTTCCGATGTCTGGTCTCGCCGTTCCTATGTTGATATAGACTGTAAATCCCTGTGGCGCGCACTTGTAACCACAGCCAGATATGCTGGTATGTGCCACACGTGACTGGGGGAAAGGGCTTCGTGACGTACGCGACAGACCCTTCTCATTATTCAGGCAATGACCTGCCAGTCATATTCTTCATACAGTTATGCCCTCCTATGCCAATTTTGCTGTATCCCAGGTAAACGACACCACCACGAGAGCGCCAACACGTAGGCGGCTAGATAGTGTGGAGATAGGTTTGCGAGACGCTTACCCTACGAGTCGACCGGCAAGGGACGCGACATTCTCCACTGCCGCAGCGAACAAAGACGCTACGGCCGGGTTCGTCGACTCTCCAGCACGGCGCAGAAAAGGCACTCGAGGCAGGATGTCAACAAACAAGACGGGTTTATTAACCCAAAATGCAGCACAGTGCGACAGTCACAGGCTTGCAGGCCGTAAGGGGAACTCCACAAGACCGATCGAGTACGTTTGCCAGCGGCGCTACGACCATCACACAAAGGGCAGCAGTCGAGCGCACGGACGAGAAGCCGCCTGCTGGAGCACTGCGTCAACCTCTCGTGCCGGCGTGAGTGCACCTATACATATAGTGATTGTTGGAGGAAGAATAAGGCACTTATTTCTGTCTCCCAATTGGGGACACGGCTCAGTGCATCTGCCGCGGGCAAGCCAGCGCCAGACAGAAGCGAGTTCAAGGGGGAAGGGTGTTGTCACTGGTGGCCAATGGGGACAGGCGCAGCGCAGTGACGTAGGCTAGCGGGGTGGCATGAGCATGTCGAGACATGCGCGGACGCATGCCCGCGCGCCGGGAAGCCAACATATGGCTCGCACCAGACAAAGAGGCCTGGCGCTGCCGCCATGGTCGCCATACTGCCGATTAACGGCGGTTCCCGGCGCTCGAGCCGCGCGGGGCCAACACACGCGCTAGTTGGGGAACGAGGCGCCAAAGGGGAAGGCGCGCTCGATTCCCACAATAGATAGATAGATAGATAGATAGATAGATAGATAGATAGATAGATAGATAGATAGATAGATAGATAGATAGATAGATAGATAGATAGATAGATAGATAGATAGATAGATACGCTCAAAGTGCCTTTGGTTCGCTAAGGGACGCTTTGCACTTATTAAATAAATAAATGGATAAATAACCGCGTTCCCACGGCGCGATTGAGACTCCTGTTCTCTAGCATCGAGGCCCGCGATAGTCTATTGACAACACCGCAGCCGAATGGCTAAAGAAGTTGAGAACACCTTTAGAAATGTTCCGCGTTCAAGCAAGTGCGCTCAGACGCGTGGAGCGTTTTCTCCAGTGCTGACGGTTTTTCTCGTGCAAGCCAGCAATTTGAGGCGGTTCGAGCGCTTTCACAACGCATACTTTTTGCCGTCGGTCTCCTCTCGTGCATTCATCTTTCTAGGCCACAGAAAATTTTACATTTCTCCCTAATTCTAGTCCCACGCTGTTGCTTATAACATGTCTGCGGGCAAGAAGCATGTTATATATTCCAGGTGAGCTGCCGGTGATGGAAAATTGTTTGACAGTTGGCATGCATGCTTTAGATAATTTTCTTGCAAGTAAACCTCATTACCATTTTTAATACAAAAGTTTTATGTATGTTTACACTACCATGATTACATTTTTGCCGGCTCCACTCAAGTTCAGACGCCCAGAAAATGTATTCAGAAAACATCTGGTTTTACGGAAAAGCTACAAATGGTTATAACAAAACGTAACGCTGAAAATTTAGACTTCTCAACTTTTATTAGCACTCTTGTGCATCCCTATTTCCATGCGCGTTGAGAGCTCCGCCTAACCACTAGGTCTAGTACAGACTAATCTACACTTCATAATTTTTCTTTTCTTGTTTCAAGTGCGGATAATGCGCTTGGAAATTAATTCCATTGAATGCGGCGGTCTAACCAAACATACAGTTGCCTTTTTGTTGCGTGCTGTACTTCTCAGTGCTGGAAGAGCCTCGCTCGCGAACTGTACCCGCTTAAGCACCTTTGCAGGAACAAAGAAGAGTCGGGTTACGTCCAGTACACTCTTAACCATGTCCTGGTTAAATTCGGGCTATGTGCAGGAAACTAGACGAAAAATGTCCGGTTTCCTGATTATATCTAGCACTTTATTTGGGACTTGATTCAGAGTGTAGACTAACACGCAAGGACGAGCCGTGTCATACATAAAGTAATCAAGGTTCTTTACATTTCGTTAGTCAGTACTGCGGTTCCAGATAACGTGATTTCCTCTGCTTATCTGCCAAATCGTCCTGCCATTTTTTCGGCGTTCTAGATTTTTTTTTATATGCACCTCTACCTTGTGCTTGCACAGGTGGTCTGCAACATACATAATTAAAAGCACACGATAGCGTTTAGATAGGGATTTGTTGAATATTCTGGCGTTCAGACCAAACCGCTAATTTCAATTAATTTAAAACGGTCTTTTAGTACAGTACTTTCCTCGCATTTCTTTTTACGAAAACGTAGAAACACTCTCTGTGTGTAAGAGGCGCAGGAAATGTCAGGCAGGTCTTAACTCGGACACGCTGCAACACAATGTTTGTTATCCAAATTTCTTCATGCTGAAGAAAAGTCCGCGTGCATCGTGCCGGGCCAATTAAAGCTTCCTTACTTACGATCACTTATCCATTCCAGATTTCTCACCCATCCGGCTAAGGCAGCGAGTCAGTTTTTACAATCATCAGCAATTTCAAAGAAAAGAGATCCTCACCCAGAGAAAATCTTCAGAAAGTCAACTTCAACGAAATTTAATTTGGGCTGAGTTAGTTATGAAAGAGCTGTATAAGTCGCCAAATGTTGGAGTGTCACCTATCCTCCTCGAAAAAAAAAAAGGCCTGGTAACACCAGTGGCATATGGGTGCGATAAAATGTAAGCAGCCAAGGCCTTCGTTCTTAAAAAAATATATTTCTTGTTACAACGGCGTTTTCAATACAATAGCTAACGAAGTCGACGTGATAGAAGGTGGCTACATGGCCCTTTTGGCACAATTTAGCGAGCTAAGAACTTTCGCAAGATGAAGATGGAGAAAAAAAGAAAAGAAAGAAGTTATCGGGACTCGCGCCAGACGACAGTGGCACGCACAACCGAGCAGAAATAACACACCACGCCGGATCCACACGCAGCCTCCAAGCGCGGAGCAGCTGGAACAAGCACTTCCTGTCTGCCGCAAATCAGCGCTGAAGCTCAAATGCCTGAAACTCTAGACATTCCCTACACACTTCTGAGTCTCGGAAATAAGCGAGCAAAAACAGAGAGAGCGAGACAGACGCGGGAAACACGGCGAGATAACAAGGGCGGCTGTTTTTGGAGGCTACCGGGACACGTCGAGAAGCGACACGACATTGTGCTTGTCTCCTGAAGACGGCGCACAAAGGGGCACGTGTAAATGCCAAGCCGTCCGATCCAGCAACACGAGAACTACTACTTGCGACGCTCCGAACGTCATTGAAAAGACGCCGTATCTGTCAACCGCTGTCGCCCCGCTAAGGGATTTCGCGTTCAACTTTTCGTCGCCGCTTCGGTGAATTTAGCGCGCCCCGACACGTGGCCGCTCGCTTTGGTAGACTACACAGACAAGCGTTGATGATGTCCCTTGCCCTTTCTATCTCTTCTACTGCTTTTTCTTTTATCCGTCGTTTCATTTGCAAACTCCTTACTTCGTACATTATTTTTCCAGCTGCAAACACTATATCAGTTACAACTTCCGTTAGCTGCGTTGTTTGCTATATAACTCATTTTTTTTTATTAACTGAGAAAGAAACATCTTGTCACGCAATATCCCAATATGCAGTCGCAGACTTGCGTCTGCGGCGTGTGGATGATGGGCTGCAGTGCACTTTTTGCGATCCTTGTCGCATAAACACCGACCATATAAGGTTTCTATATCGTGGTTTCGGCCCGTAAAAACGCGCAAATTTATTTGAATACTTTATGTCTCGAACGTAAGCCGCAGTGGCGGGCACAATGTCGTTCACATGTATAATACACTTGAGATAATCCTTTCTCTTACCGTACCGTCGCTGTAGAAACTGTTGGCTGACTTGGGTTATTAAGGTTGGGAAATTTCAGCAAAAGATGAAAGGGACATTATCTCCCCTTCGTGCTTCAATAACGGTTCGACCCGCGCAGGTTCGGACACCGTCGCAAGGTGCGGTCAATGACTATCCGCAACAATCGAAATGAGGCGTCAAACAGAATGCCGTCCCTTTGTGCCAGTTCGTCAGTGTGAAAAGCTGCCATATCTGGCGTTATTTTTAAACGCAGTAGCTTCATTGCGACAAGCAAGACGTCACGTTACCTATAGTGACTCAACGTGCAATCCATGTTCGATACGTAGCAATTTTCATATATTTAAAAGTAGGCGAATCCTGGGCCAGTGCTTTCGTAAATAATACCCGTACTTTCAGTAATTTAACAACTGATCTGCCATGGCTTCTGGTGGCCCGCACCAGCATGAGTTCGCTCCGTGTTGCTCTCTGTAGGTGCAACAGATGTAGGCTCTCCCTTTGCAGCCTTGCACCTTGTGCGAGATGTGGCTTTTGATATTTTACCTTCTAGCACTCGAGCCCGATAACAATAGTGCAGTTCAAGTGCTGCGCCAAAATAGCCACAAAGCTGGGTGGAGTCAGCCAGCAGGGACAACTCTCCACAGTGGATTTTCCTAGTAGGTGCGGTCCCGATGAAAGGCGTTGGCTCCCAGCTTTCTCTGACGGCAAAGTCGGCGCACTGACGGGAGGCCCTCGTGTTGAACCACGCAACAGAGCGCGTGTTTGCGCCTCATCGGTGGCACTTCGGGGATCTCCCTGACTTATGGCTCTCCCTTTAGTCCATAGGTCATTCTTCGTAGCCGTCTTGGGACGCGCGTGGATTTCGCATATGAGCACCTGTTCCGGTCTGTGGTGTTCGTATAGGCTTTCCTTCGGTACCGGATATGCATACTCTTCCTTGCTTTCTACTGTTGAGAGTCAGTATTTTGGTCACACTTATGCGTTTTTTTTTTTGCTTAAACAGTCTTAGTCTTAGATTCTTGTTTTCCTGTTCTTGAACATATTTTTGTATGCTACTTGAGACGACGTGAAAGGCATAAAGCCTTCATCCACTCTCATACGACGGAATCTGTTGGATATCTTCACTTGTCTATAACACCTGGTGAGCGTCGGTACACCACCAAAATTTTTTGGGTATCAAAGCCATGGCGACCTGCGAAGTTGTGAAACTCAGTTTCATCTGTCATCCGGCCCGGAGTGCGTATTCTTAGAAATACGACGCTGCGTCGCCCCTCCTTCCTGAAACTCCTCCTGCAGTAAAAAAAAAAAAGGAGTACCGAATAATTAAATTATCTTGCGTGCAGATGTCATTGTGAGACGTTGGGCACCTGTGGCACTGACAATTCGAGGGCCCTCAACAAGTGTCAACACGCGCTGTACATGTCAAATCCAGTAGCGCCCTTGAGTGGCGTAGTGACAGGTATGTATAATAATTAACGGCAAAGGAAATGAGCTCATCTCAAGAAGGTCTGTTTGATGCCCAAACTGCAATAGTATGTCTACGCCAATTAGTAAGCTTAATCTTACATCCAGATGCCTCTTTGGAACTCAGCTGAGAACATTACGGTGGTAGTTTGCAAATGTTCTTTTTCTTATGTTTTATTTTCATTCTTGAGTTGGAAGGCTCTTTTTGCCATAACATATACTTGCCTGTGTTTCTAAAATAAACAGTATCGACCGTTTGTGTTTTGCAAGGAAACTTGGAAAATTAACGCAGGCCCCTGCGACCGCTGCCTATAGGCAAGCCCTAACGGCATGATCAGAGCAATGGATGAAGAGCAGAGGACATGAAAGGTGAATGATAATAATAGACCCAGAATATCAATAGACCTCTCCAGGGGTACGTCCCAGCTCTAGACACACGGCGAGAGGTTGAACTCGACAAAATGCTGGAGCTAAGGAACGGACATTTGAGCGAGTTGGTGCTGATTCATACTGGATGCGCAACACTACACGAATGCGAGAAAAGCACCGACAACGCACGCGGTACGCTCATGGCATATGCGCCGACTAAGGAGTGGGTTGGGGGAGGGGGGCTGAAAAGCTCGAAGCTCCCCCTCCCCCGCAGATCGAAAGCACGGCGCCTATGGCTCGTGGTGTCCCTTTTAAGGCGAAAGACTGTGGCTCATCAAACGCGAAAATTGACCGTCGGCGTCTTCGAGATTTAGTGAGACCTGAGAACACTTCGCGAGACCGGCGTCGACGTCCGCATGAATGGTGAAAAAAAAATAATAAATTTGGTCAAAAGTGACGCGATACTCAAGTAAACGTGTGCGCGCGCGCGTGTGTGTGTGTGTGCGTGTGTGTGTACAAAACGTTACATGACATCAGTGTAACATGACACCATCAGTGATGTCACAGATCACCAGAATTTGTGACGTAATATTGACGTTATGAACACTTCATCGCAGGACAACGCCGCTCGATCAAAGGCGGGCCGATCACGGAAGCTGTGCAAAACCATGTGAGGTGCAGAAAGCTTTTAAGGCCTTCGTTCCTGAAAGCAGGGCAAAGCCACGGAAGGTTAAGAAAGCTTTCGGAGGCGGGAAGGAGTAGGGGGAAACCAATAAATACATCGACTGGGAAGAAAAAGAAGAGATAGCTTTCACCTTCGAGTCGTCTTATGCGATTGCATAAGGGGCCCTGTGAGTTTTTTCGCCTTTGTCTAGCGTTGTCCATCCAATAGCAAATGCTAGAGGACCGTTATAGCGCGACGCCAGTACACGCTAAAGAACCTCAGGTGGTCGATATTACATGGAACCCTCCCCTACGGTGTGCCTCATAGTCATATTGTGGCTTTGCCATCCATATGAAACCCCCGCAAATATTAAGAACAGTTGCTTTCGTTTGCTTGTCCGCTATAAGACAAGCAATCCGTCCGCGCTCGTCAACATAACGTTTCTGCGTCGTTCTTTATAAATAATTTTTGCCTATGTTTATTTCATTTTACGAAGCTCTTTAACCAAGCGCAAGTTGCCATATTTTATAAAACTTAGTTTGACAAATGTTCTCGTTGAACAGAGCATTAAAAAATTCGGCAGATCCCACGTACCGTGGGAGTCGATGTTATGCGAAGCATGCGGCGGGTAGGTGACTGGCGTAACTTTTTTTAGTGAGCGAGACGTTACAAAATGATACTAAAGATTTGTATAAATTTTATACGCACACATATATATGCTGAAGAGCCGCATATGTGTTATATAACCAGTTTTTTACGGTTGGGTAACGCTGCCAATGGCAACGTGGGTATTCACCAGAAGCGTTAAGGTGATATGTAGTGCTTATACGTGTCCCTAGAACACACGCACGTTTCACGAACCCGTGTGCATGTGTGGAAGAAGTTCTTGACAGTTCTTGAACAAGGGCGTCATCACCGTGATCAGTGAGCACCAGCAGCTGGTCATGACTTTTTATAGTATCCGGTCGTGATCGTGGTGACGAGGGGTCCATGTGTAGCGAAGTATGTGGTATAGTAGAGCTGTTGGAATTCGTAGATGCCTCGGTCATTTCGTCGACAAATTGTCTGTCGACAGAGCCGGCGACATGTCGGAACCTGAAGCCACCCTTCGCGCTGGTGAGGTATAGGCCGTCGAGGCTGGTAGGCCTGGATAGTGCTACGCAGACCAACATCAGTGGCTGGTGTTTGTCGTATTCGTAGGCTACCTGGGCGTATGTGGCCTACGTAGCCTAATCCACAAAGCGGCTGTCAATCAATCTGACATCATCCTCGGTCAGCATGAGGCCATCGCCCAGCCTCGTAAGAAATGAAGCGGAGACTGCATCGTTCTGGCGGACGAAGTGCACTTTACGGTGCGGTGATGTGGATATCATATGTAACTTTCGTTAATGTATTCCTCTGGGGTCGAGGAATGCTTCAATATATCTTGCTCAATCATAGGAATACAAATGTCATCTTTATTAGACTGCTATAAAAGCGGAGCCAACACTGGAACTACAGACGTTAATCTGATATGACGCCTGCATCGTAGGAGTACACATCGTAGGAGTATCATGTGGTGTTTATTGTGTTCTTTTAAATTAGACAGCCAGCACCACAACCACAATTGACGTTGCACCGATATAACGCCTGCGTATGCTGTTTTTCCAAAATTAGACTGCTATAAAAGCGGAGACAACACTGGAACTACAGACGTTAATCTGATATGACGCCTGCATCGTAGGAGTACACATCGTAGGAGTATCATGTGGTGTTTATTGTGTTCTTTTAAAATTAGACAGCCAGCACCACAACCACAATTGACGTTGCACCGATATAACGCCTGCGTATGCTGTTTTTGCAAACCAGTTTATAGACCTGGCGTGGCTCAGTGGTAGAATATCTGATTGCCACGCAGAATGCTTGGGTTCAATTCCGGCTGGGATCCTAATTTTCATTCTTTCCATTCGTTGAGTCAACGCTGCCGATGTTGGTTTTCCTTAACGATCTAGCATTTAAGTTACCAATGTCTCTCCTCGCTGTTCCTGGGTAGATATAAATTGTCAATCACTTGTGGCGCATACCCGTACACCGCGGATCGTGGTAAACGGGTGTGTGCCACACGTGTCTAGTGGAAAGGGCTTGACGACGTACGCGACAGGATTTTAATGTTATTCATGTCCTGAACCGGCAGTCATATTCGTCAAATTCTCTTACCCTCCCATGCAAATTTTGGTCTACACCAAGTTAAGGAGGCGATCATGAGAGCACCCAGACGTAGGCGGCTAGATAGATAGATAGATAGATAGATAGATACGTAGATAGAAACGCTCAAAGTGCCAGAGGTTCGCTAAGGAATGCTTCGCATTTAAAAAAACGAATTGCATCTGAACTGCTGTGAAACGTGAGTGAGGTGCGCAGCACGGGCACCCAGCGATTGACGCCACAGAGAAGCAAACTTTGTGACGTCATCATGACGTCACTGTGGCGTCGCATAACGTGGCGCTACACGGTGACGTGATCACATGACATTATTGCTTGGTCAAAGTTAGGCCGATCCCGGAGGCCGTGCGAAACAAGGTGGGGTGCAGAAAACTATCAAGGGGGGCGCGGAAGGTTCAATACGTCGACTTAGAAGAAAAAAAATGGCGTTCTGGCGTAGTGATTCGTGTAGTTCTAAATCCTGCGCTAAATGCAGCTCCACTACTGCGAAACCTGAGGAAGTGAGTAGCGCGGGCACCCAACGATTCCCATTCGTAGAGTTCCCACTGCTCCGATTACCAAAGCGTCAATGACGCCAATGTTTGAGGTGAGCATGTAGGGTTTCCCCTGACACGAGTAGAATCTTGTTACTCAGATTCGCAAGCTTCGTGACATGCGCGCTACTTTTTGCTGCGCTTTATCGACTTCTTGCTTGTTACGGCAGTTGAGATATGCGTCGTCTGCAGCGAGTTCCACCAGGTTGTTTCCCCCATCAGATGTAACGGCGCAGCGCCGGCGAAGCGTAGGGGGAGGGGCATTTCCTCGCTCGGCGAAGCGGTGACGCCCTCTCTTGCGCGGCCGAGTCAGCCGCAGGTTTCCGAAACTTTTTAGCGATTTTAGTTAATTGTTGCGATTACTTCTCGGTTATTTCTGTTAAATATATTGTTTTAGACATTGTTCGTTCATTTTAACCGGGTTTTGAGCATTGCTAGCTTTGTTATCGCCTTTATTGAGCGCTTTACTGCGAGCGTGGTCACACCACACGAGTTGCGTGGAGGAACGACAAGCCGGGCCCCTAAAGTGCTCCAAAATTTGAATATGAGATCAGCTTGCACTAGTGTGGCAAGGCCGGAGCCATGAGCGGAGCTTGTGATCACCCAGCTTCTCCAGCTTTTTTACGTGGCTCACCGTCAACCCAATTCTCTCGGTCTTCTCAGTCCGCTTCGGAGTGAACCCTGTGTGAGCTCAGTCTCAGTTTTCATGTTATTAACTTGGTCTTCATTAGTAAGGTCTCAATCAACATGGTATTAACTAGATTGGCCTTAAGCAGTAGAAGTTAATTAGCACAGGTTTAATTATCAAGGAATTAATTAGCATGAAGGTAATTAGCTCAGTAGTAATCCGGATGTTCTTAATTACGGTAATCTGAATTACTCAGGTCATAATTAACCTGCGTGTAATTGTAGTCGTATTGATTAGCATCTTCTCAGCAAGACATGGCTCAATTAGCTCGGTCATGGCATGACTTGATTTAATTAGCTTGGCCTTTGCATGCCTTGGCCTAATTCGCTAGGTCTACCGCCTAGCTACTTAGCTAATTGACTAATCAGCCGGGCACATGTGTTCGGGGAGCAAGTCGAGGATGAAGACGAGGGCGAAGAGAGCGCGATCCGTCCGAGCGACGCGCTAGAAGGTACAGGCCGATCATGATTATGATAGTTTTCTGGTGAAATCACAAAGCATAACGAAAAGCTTAACAGTTCCGCAGCGAAAAAAAGGGATGAGGTGCTGTTCTATAATTTTCCGGGAAAATGCATCTAAACGGGTGAAACAATTGGTCCGTACTATGTCCTGTCTCAATGAATTTCATTATATGAAAGTAGAGTAATCTTCACGAAAGGAAGGGTTGCCAGCTACCTGATCGTGGCGCGAAACTTCAAACAAAACCTAGGCGGGTTTTCTTTCCAGAAAATAATTGCCATAAATACAACCCGCATAGTGCGATCGGAAAAACAACCCGCATAGTGCGATCGGAAAAGGTTAGCGAAGCGTTTAATTCAAACCCGTGCTATGCAATTCCTCAGGTTTCACAGTAGTGGAGCTGCATTTAGCACATGATTTAGAACAACGTTAGCGCTAGATTTGAACTACAATTAGCTCTAGATGTGAACTACATTAGCGCTTGATATTTTTTTTCCAAGATAAACGCCCGCATCGCTATGACACTGGTTTCACTTCAGCACTTCGTGAGAGTGGGCGGATCCCGAAGACGGTGGAATGTTCAATGGAAATTGACTCGCCATGACAGACCGGCCAAGTAGGCGCGCTGTATAACAATTAACCACAAAAAAAGTAGGTAGTGAAAAAGTTTCCTCTAATAGCTTTAAAAGATATTGTGCTCTTCCCAGTTTATTTTTCGCAGTGAGTTAGGTAAAGTTTGTTGTTTTACTGCGTAATTTTACAGAGAAGGTCCTCCACTAACACACTCGCAAAGTTAGTTCAGATGGGGCTACACGTCAGCCGAGTAGTTATATGAATGCCGTTCCACCACAGCGATCTACTCGGCAAGACGGCATCACGACTTCGCAAAATGGGGTAATCCCGGGAGGGTTCGCGAGAAAAACTCGCGATGCGCGGCGGTCTTGCTTAAAATCCTTGGATGATGACAATGTTATCGTTTTTCCCAGACATTCAAGCTTGATGTTATGTGATGTTATAAAGATGGTGGTATCCCAAAGTTGGGAATCGTTTCACGGAGTATTGGGGAAGACGTGTCAGCGTCCTTGCTCTGTGATTAAATGGCAGGAGTGGAAGTCCGCGTGCTGTATCCTTAGATACAGCCGGATTCAATGGGGCATAGTGCTATTGGGCCTGCCGATATTGAGGTCACCGATCGGAATGAAAGCAATTGCGGAGATCGATAAGTGTAGCCTGCAGTGGCATTCTTTTGTGTTCGGTCACATCGAAGAATGACGTCGAAAGAACTGGAAGCAACAAGTTTAGGATGTGACATGCAATTATAATTTTCCAGCCTCCGTTCAATAACGCCAAACTTAAAAAATAAGTAGTCATTATTCGCTACGCACATCCGAACTACATGATAAAGCGCACCAGCATTTGCTAAAGCCTGAAAATGTGGTATCAAAAGTAATCATAGCGCAAGTAGACAGGGACGAGGAAGCGATTGCCCCGTTGTGTCTTCCTCATCCCTGTCTGCTAGCGCTATGGCTACATTTGATGCATTTAACCAACTAGCCCAAAAATCCACACTGAAAAACTGAAAATGTGGCGTAGAGTTTTGTAAAAGTATAACTAGGCGGCCTGCACAAAGTTCCTGGAGAATAATCCTCAATTTCCCGAACTATACATGAAAAAAAAAAGAGTCCTTGAACAGGGGTGCAGCTGGAGCCAACGTTCCAAAAAGTAGACTTATCTTTGTCAAGACATCACTGGCTGCCTTGACGAAGGCAAGTCTTCTTGTCGAAACGTTGGCTCGAGGGACTCCCCCTGTTCAAGGATTTTTATTCACCTCTTCGAGCCTCCATCTTCCCCAGATAAAACTTCTGCCTTGTTTACATTAAATATGGACACTTCTTGTTGACTGATGTGTATGAAGTTTTTGTAATTATCAACTTATACTTTTTAATAAGCTGTCTACAGACTGCATGCATAAATTGTCAGCATGAGCTCCATACATATAGAGCCCCCCCCCCCCCCCTCCTGCCCTTGAGGTTCGTAAGCTTTGCATGTGTATACATAGGCACGCACATATACGAAAACACGCAAGAACATGCATAAAAGAGGGTTGAACCCCCCCCCCCCCCTTCCCGCGAAAAAAATTGCTCGTTACGCTACTGCCGTCGACAATGCCGCCAACGCCAGCACTGCACTTCAGCCTAAAAGGACCTACTCTAAATTTTGAGCGCTTTCGTGGTGCGTTTAGGGATGCCGAGACTTCAGCCCTTGGAATTTGCTCGGCGATTGCCACTCGACACAGTAGCACGTGAAGCCACGGCTCGCGTTCCCTGCGGGCGTCGCTTCTGGTCACTAAGATAAAACTTCGTTTGGCTCTAGTTGGTGCGTATATATATATATATATATATATATATATATATATATATATATAGAGAGAGAGAGAGAGAGAGAGAGAGACAGACAGAGATGTAGATCCGGGTAGCTTAGGAAAAATATTTAAAAACTAGAAATGAGAATCATTTCTTATTTTGTATAACAAAACAATTTTTACAAGTTAATTTTGCGAGAGAATAATAATTTCCTGAGGCTAAAATTCCAGCGCAAGCGCACTTCCTTGTCCTTCTTCTTCTTTACTTCTTTGTCCCTTCACCCATCTGAATATAATTTCATGTCCTCGCGTATCTAATACACTATCATCCTTGTTACACGTTTTGGTTTAGAACTATTGCTGTGTGCGCATGTGCAGTTCGAAGTTTGCTTTGGGCTTATATGTACAGGCAGTGGCGTATGAAAGAATGAAGCAGTTTTTAGCGCTTGTGTCGTACATTTCCTTTCTACGTGGGTGTCTTGTGCGTTTGCGCTGCAATTTTAGTTTCAGGATTCTGGTCGCGCTGTAACATATATACTGTGATTCTGGTTCAGCCGTATCGTTTCTTCCCTCCTGTGGCATAAGTCTACAAGAGCCAAAGCGCTCCCACTAGCTCGCACCACCACGAGCCACAGGACGCTCTTCTTTTTCCTTGGCCGACTGGCAACGAGTGGCGTGGCGCTACAACCCGAAAATGGAAAACTAGCGTGGGTCGCCAGCGACACGACGCTAACGCAGCGCGGGCAACGGTGCAGCATGGCCCGCGTCTCACATAATTTTAATTTCGCCACATGTGTCGTCCCGTGCGTTTCGCCAAACGCCTCGTGCTTTTGTATTTTGCCGTTAGTATCCTGGAGAACTAATAAGACATGGCGTAATTTTCTGAGGCAGTGAGCTGGCGAGAGAGGGGTCGTGGGTTCGAAAACCCGGTCGAGCGCTTCGGCATTGTTTTCTTCTGAATTATTTTCATTTGTGGCTTTTATTTTTATATACATATATCTACATATCCAGGACATGATGGCGATGGGAAAAATCTGCCGAGAGTGTCGATATAATTGCTATCGCAATAAAGTTGCGTGCCCTTTCCTGGCAACAGCCTCACAGTTGGGTTCGATGATTCTCAAATGTCAAGTAAAAGTTCTCCAAAGTATGTCTACACTCCAGAACGGCGCGTGATTGCTGTCAGACTGGCTCAGACAAAAAAAAATTAGCTCTTCCTCCCGCGCGTGGTCGGTCTTGACATCGCGCGCTTCGTTGCGCCCCCGGCGGGTGCCTTAAAGTGAAAAACAGGATGCAGCAGTGTCAAGTGACAGGCGAGCGGTAGATTCTTGCGCCTTACGCGGTCGCGCATCCACCCTGTTCTGCATGACGTGCTGTGTGCGGGCGCCTGTTCAATGCCGAGGAACGTTTACAGAAGGAACGCCATTCCTTGTGCCATTCCTACGTAAACGTAGCGAGTTACTGTTACAGTTCCACCGATCCTCAATGGAACGGTGGCGTTCCTGCGTTTCTCCACAAAGGAACTAGTTCCTGGAACGTCGTTCCTAAGAACGCCTTTCCGTACAACACTGGCTAGAACGTTCCAAAATTACTCTGCATCTGACAAGAACTTAATCTTTTCTACGTAAACTACATGCAAAAGCAATGAATATATATTTATTAAGAGCGAAGCTCCATAGGCCCGCACTCTGCCGTCGCCGTTGAAGCTCCCTTCTCTTAAGCATCGCTTTAGGTTGCAGTTGCCGGTGAATTAAGAGGAAATGTTTAGGCCTTGAGCGGTTTGGTTCTAGCACACCTGAAATTCGAGGTTAAAAAAAATAAGCTCTCTGCACAACTGGTTATAACGGTCGTCTTCACTTTCACTACCTTTATCGTGGATTGTGAAATGACGACCATCATTCTCGCGCACTACGGGCGCTTTGTTGAAGGTAGTAGCAGATGGTCTCCCCAACCGGCGGCGGCGCGAAGAGACACTAAAACGCTGCACGCACCGAACGCGCGCGGAGTTCCGTCGCCGCCGCATCACCACTTCCATCCCTCTACCACCTGTCTCCCTCTCCCTGCGCTGCTCGAGTCGCACACTCACTCGCTCAGTCGTTCCTGCCACTGAGCGCAGCAGATGTTCTCCGCACCCACTCCCCACACTGCCGCCTTCATGAAAGCCAGCAGCGAGATCAGGCGCCTAGTCGTTAGCGTCCCATTTCTAAGGAGCTTCGCCCATTGGTTGTATTCGTACACGGAACGACTGCTAGTTTTTTAATTATTTATTTAGTTGAAACTTATCTGCGACTTGAAGAACAAGCAAGAGGAAAGAAATCTTGATCTGATTCCTATGGTCTTTCTGGTATTCAAACAAGTATTATTTATTGTTCAATAAGAAAACTTTACTGTAATACAGCTGCTCTTCCAGTTGGCTACAAATCTGGCGACAAAATAATTGGAATGGTTACTTTGGCTACTTTTAGCTCGATCTCGGGCTCCTTTTCAAATCGACCCAATGGTGTTGTGTTCATATCGCGATAGGCTACACGTGTCGTAGTTGTCAAATTGCGGTGATAAGTGAATGGTTGCCACTGCGCATGTGTAACCTGGAGCCACTTGTATATATGGTCGTGTGCCCTACGTTACTGTGTTCGTTGTGCTGTTTTGAGGCTGCCCGTTGGCCTGACAGAATAAAGGATTCGAAAAGCATGCCCTGGTTCTGAAGTTACAACATGTCTGGCGACGAGGAGGCGATCCAGGCAGCCGGAAAACAGCAGCTGTTCGGGGTGCCATGCTCAGAGAGCTTCCACAGTTCGATCCGGACGGTGACAACTGCGATGTTTTCTTGGAGCGATTCGAGTGTTTGCAGCTGCTAACGACATCGCAGAGGATAAGAAGTTGCAAGTGCTGTTGACGTCCATCGGGGAGAAGGCATACGTCACGCTCAGGAGCCTTCTTCTGCCGAAAACGCCTACCCAGGAGACGTATGACGTGGTCATCTCAACGCTGAAAAAGCACTATACCCCGAAGTGCTCCGTGGTTACGGAACGATACCGTTTTAACCAACGCAAGCAAGAACCGCACGAAAGCATCAGCGACTTGATAGTAGGACTCAAGAAACTGGCTGCAACGTGTGAGTTCGGCACCTTTCTTGAGCAAGCCCTGCGAGATCGTCTCATCGCGGGATTGTGTTCTGACAGCATACGCTGCAGTCTTCTGGCGACACCTGATACAGAATTAACCTGGGACCGCACCTGCAGTATTGTAGCAGCCATGGAATCTGCTACTAGAGGCACTCGAGAAATGGTGGCGACCCTCGCAACAGGGACCCCCGTCGACAGCGACGTTCACTGGCACAAGGAAACGGCAGCAGGGCAGCGACAAGCACCCGCTGGGCACTACGCCCGGAGTGACATGCCGAAAACGGCTTCACCTGCGGGTCCACAAGAGACTAAGGCGTGTCATCGTTGCGGTGGGCGGCACTCTCCTGTAAGTTGTCCGTTCATGAACAGCCGTTGTTTTAAATGTAACAAGAAAGGCCATGTAGCCAAAATGTGTAAAACTAGGGCGCCTATTCATTGCCTGGCGAATGATGCAACGCGTGATGAGCTGTTGACACTTTGTCACACAGACCGTAGGTCGGGCACGCCTGCCATTGTGGTGCCGTTGCTGATAAACGGAAGAGAGATTTCGATGGAGCTCGGTACAGGCGCAGCCTATCGGTAATGTGTGAAACAGAATGTTTAAAGGGGCCCTGAAACACTTTTTGAGCAGGGTCGAAAAGCGCTGCCAATCGGTAGTCGAGGCTCCCGAGAACACGCGAGCCAAATATTATAGCGAAGCGAGCGGCCTGGAACTTACAATAAATTCTCAAATTCAGCTGAAGATCGCTCCCTCTTCTCTCGACAAATGATGTATTAGTCCGCAATATATGACGCGATTGTCGGCAGTTACACCATCGGCTGATGTTATAATCACGATAACACCCTCATTATTACCTTAGTTGTTAATTTTGAGTTCAATAAGTAGATAATATGTATGTTTATATTGTGTTATGCCGTTAAAACACCGAACAAACATTAATATTAGCACTTCCGGTCTCACCGACAGCTCGTCTGCTCGTAGTTGCGTGGTTGCGTTTTCTTCACCATGTGCAGTGCCGAAATCGTGAATATTTCTGTGCTTTTGACCATCGCCGGTTGCCGTTGAGAGTGGCAGCCGTTCGAGTGTTGCCTCGTCAGCTGGAAACTGCATCGTCGGCACGTTCTCACGACCGACCGAGGCAGCGGTGCAGCTTTTCTCCGATAACAATGCTGGCGCCGGCTAGCTTAGGACGCCTGTGTTCGCTGCATGGCGAGAGTCCCGTTCGCTGTCTGTTCAGTATGTCATCGAGCCGTACCTCGGCGTATCCTCCCCGTAGTCTCAGGTTCCCGAGAAACCACGACACAGCAACCAAGCAGACTCGCATTTTCACGGTAGCTGCAGACAGCCGGGGGATGGGTCCGCGCCGGCCCGATGCCCCACGATCCTTTCTTCTAGTCTTTAGTTCTTTGTTGTCAGCCCGCACTCACTGTGCGCCCGCATTCGAAGAGCAAACAGCATCGAAGTGCCGCCACTGGGAGAAGGGTGCACGCAGCTTTGCCGTGTTGAGTACGATTCAAGCGCGAGGAGTGCGACGAGGCGGTGTATCGGAGTGTGGGTCGAAACCCATCTCAGCTGTCATTCGTTCCAAACGCGCACGCAAGTTTGCGTCCATGGTTGGCAGAGCGATGAAAACACTACGGCAGTTCGAGGTGCACACCCAACATTACCAAACCGACTCGCAGTTTTCAAGCACGCGCGATACACGGTGCCATGGGCTCCGCCGCTCGACGACGACGGCGCGAGCCGACCGGAAGTTGCGCCACAGACCACGTGGTTGCGCCGATACGCCAGAGAGAAAAAAAATAAAAAAAAAATGCCGCCGGCGCTGACGTCGCCTCCTCGCACCTCCGCCCTCCCTCCCTTCACGCCGCGCGCAGCTTTCCACGCGCTCGCTGCGTTGAGTTGAGGGAGAAAGCTGCGGAACGTGATCTCTATAATTTGGTAACACCACTTAGACTTGACGGATTCGAAAAATTTTAGCGGCATATGACTCGTGAAGAGTCATACGTCAATAATGAGACTATTCCAATATAACTAAAAAAAGGTGTTGCAGGGCCCCTTTAAAGCATTTTCCCGATGCAAGTTTCAGGGAGGCAGATGTTAGGCCAGTCACCTACAATGGCACGCCTGTCACGATCAAAGGTATGATGGATGTTGATGTAAAGTACCAGAGCCAACACGTTCGCTTGCCACGTGGCGGCTGCATTTTCGATGGAGGCGAAAATATTTGAGGCCCGTGTACTTAGATTTAGGTGCACGTTAAAGAACCCCAGGTGGTCAAAATTTCCGGAGCCCTCCACTACGGCGTCTCTCATAATCATATCGTGGTTTTGGGACGTTAAACTCCGCATAGTATTATTACGTTCGCTTGCCACTAGTGATTGCTAAGGATAGCACAGGGGCTAGAATGCCAACATTGGGGCGGGAGTGGCTAACGAAAATAAAACTCGACTGGCCAAATGTGGTACGGGTGCAGAACGAATGTGAAGAAGCACAGCTAACTGATAAGTACCGCGAGTAATTTGAACCAGGATACGGGGCCATTAAAGGGTTTCACGCTGGTATTGTGCTTAAAGGGCCCTTCACCAGGTTTGACAATTTTGAGCGAACGAGCGCAATGCATACACTGGGCGTTCACGATCACGCCTGCCAAAATTTGCAACGCTACGCGCCGCAGAAATGGGTCAAATTTCAAGGTAAACGCTGCTTGCCCTTCTTCTCGCGGGCGCGCGCTTTAGAGAATGAGGGGATGACGTACATGAGAAAATGGCCCTACGTAGATGGTAGTGCTGTGACGTCGCTCCTCTACGTAGACGACTGTGCTCTGACGTCGCCAACAGTAGCACGTGACGCTGCGATAATTATTTGACACGACATGTGTAGTTTGTGTAATTTGTTGCTTGAATAGATTAATAAAACTTGAGAGAAATAATGAGACACACAAAGGGAATGTGTGCGTCTTTTTCAATTTTTTTTTTCGTGAATTGCAGCGACATGCGGGGCTAATGTGCCTTCCTTTCCCATGCGTTCGTGTCCCCGCGGTTAGCGCATCGAGCAGACGCCAGCCCTGGAAACGAAAGTAATGTTCTAGCGCGTTCGAGCACTCATTATGCTCGTATATTCTACTGCGTCCAAGGAAACGTTAATGCGGCACTGGCTCATGATGCCGCCACTCTCGTGCCCGTACAAATGTCTCAACTTTCATGCTCGTGCCGCAGAGACAGGCAGTACACCACAGAGAACGCCGACAAAACGCCCATGGCCGCTACATAAAAAAAAGGTAGCGGCCGTGCAACGCCGCTCGCGTGCTCCGGCTGGCTCGGGCACGTCATGCGCACGTGACCGTGCATGCGCATGACGTGTTCATGCGTATGTGTCAAGAGAAGAGGGCAGGGAAGGGATTTGGCTTGCGAAGGGCTACACGGGGCGAGTGGCAAGGGTTTGAAATTCGCCTCCTCGCATCATGGTTTCGCGCCGCTACAAATTATTGTTTTTCTCAGCTCGTAATGAACCGATTTGAAAAAGTCTTGCGGCATACTGCTATTCATTCGGCACACAACAACTTCCAGCGTCTAACTAAAATTTGCTATGTGGCCTGGATTTTGCGGAAGACACCGTCCCCGTGCCTGCGGAAATGGACGTGGATACACCTGGGCTTTCGCCCAAGCCATCCACGTCAACTGCAGCAGCTCCGAGAAAGCGCACCGGCCACCCGAGTGATGCCGACAGCGAGGACACGCTGATCTACTCTACGGCCAGTGACGAAAGCTCAGATGAAGGTGACTTTGTGCCTGTGACAAGGCGCAAAGCAAAAAGAAGACTACTGATGGCATCTCCTTCATCAAGTAAGACCACTACGAAGACGCGAGAGCCACCGGTTCACACAGTTCTGTTCGTGCCGGTGGCTGCTACTGATAGTCTAAACCGGCTCAATCGTCAAGCCACGTCTAGGTCTCTTGAGGCCATCGCCCCGGGACAAATCGTGGATGTGCGGATCAATGGCCGTAAGAATGTTCTCGCCATAGACGTCACGCAACGAAGCACACTGGATGTATTGAGCAACGTCAAGGTGTTGGAGGACATAAACGTGCGTTCCTACATACCTGACGGCAGGGACTCTACAGCCGGTGTTATATACGACGTCGACATTTCCTATAAGCGAAAGTGACTTCCCGGCTCTCATTAAGCCGGTGACGGAAGGACTTATCATACTGCAAGCCCGTCGTCTGGGTAACTCACGATGTGTTAAACTGGTGTTCAAGGGAGACAGCCTTCCATCGCAAGTCAAAGTCGGCCACTTTCGACACGCAGTGCGATCCTTTGTGCCGAGGCCACTTCAATGCCGGAACTGTCTTAAGATGGGACACGTGAGCGCTGTTTGTACAAACCCTGCCGTGTGTTCGCGATGCTCAGAGTCGCACAGCACAGACGCCTGCCATGCAGAACATCGCAAGTGCGGCAATTGTCACGGCCCCCACGACGCATCGTCAAAAGATTGCCCAAATATGAAAAAGGAGATACAGGTGTTGAGGCAAATGGTCCGGGACGGCTCAACCCACAGAGAGGCTGCTGCCAAGGTGCGACGCCGGCGTTCTCGTCGCCGGAGGCCTTCTCAGCCTGCTGCCGAAGCTGGGAACGCAACACTCCAAATGACCGTCCATACATCACCACAAGCGTCCAGCAACACCGGCAACGAACAGTCCAAGAAAGACGCGAGCATCATCGGCCCACCTGACGCATGGCCAGCGCTGCCGACGGTGGACCCGCCAACAGAGCCACAGCGCCGCTCGTCTAAAATCACTTCCGAACGACAGTGCGGGGATAGTCGAGATAAGGAGATCGTAGCCATGGTAAAGGCCCTCATGAATACGATTCGTGCGCTCCTAACTAGCATCGACACTCCGGCGGCTAAGAGTGCACTTCAAATATTGGATGCACTGAACCCGGTGCTGTCAAGCCTGGAAAAGCACCATGGCTCCTCCTCTGCAAGCCTTCCGTAAAGATGTCAAAGAAGCATCGATTTTCCAATGGAATGCCCGAGGCCTCAAACCCCGCATATCGGATATTCGACCGTTTGTGTTCAAGAACCAATTCCCCATCATCGTCATTTGCGAGCCACGCCTTCACAATGCATTACGGTTATCTAGGTACGAAGCCTTCAAGTCGGCTACCTGCAACGAGCAGAGTAAAGTCATCGTTTATATCAGATGCGAGCTTACCTATATCGAACACCCAGTAACACCTGATGATAACAACCATTATGTCTGCCTGACAGTAAAACGCAGGGACTTCACTTTCACTCTAGTAGGTGCATATATTTCACCTTCAAGCCGTTTTGACTCTGCAAGACTAAGCGCAATTTTATCAGCGACTCCTGGACCGTGGATTGTTACCGGTGATTTCAACGCTCACCACCCACTATGGGGAAGTCTGAAGATGGATCGTCGTGGAAGACAAGTTGTCTCCTTTGCGTCGGATCAAGAGCTGCGCTGCGTAAACGACGGCAGTCCTACGTTTCTACGGGGATTGACCTACAGCAGCTGCCTCGACCTCACGTTTGTGTCACGAAGCCTCACTCACAAGGTGCAGTGGTTTGCAGACAATGAGACCCATGGAAGTGACCACATTCCGACCTATTTAAAAATCAAGGGCCTGAGCAAATTACACAATTTCACCGCTACGCCTCGCATCGACTGGCCAAAGTTCAGGTCGCTAACAGAAGAGCGGTGTCAGGAAAATGAAGCTCGTCCTCTCGAAAATCTGGAGGGTATGATCAGAGATGCTGCTCACGAAGCTACTTATAATTTTGAACCTTCATCGAAATTTTGCGAGTATGAAGCGGAATTGGAGCGGCTCAGAGCTATCCGTCGCCGTGCCGAACGACGCTATAGGCGCACAAAATCCATTTACGACTTGAGGGAGGCGAGACGTCTGCAGAAGAAGATTCAGCGTCGAATCAACTCACTCCAATCATTCAGGTGGAAATCTTTGTGCGAGTCGCTTGATCCACACAAGCCTCTATCGCAAATATGGAGGATTGTTCGCGGCCTACGAACATCGCCGCACCAACATCGCCCCTTCAAATGCCTTGCTCTCCACCAAGGTCGCCGCGAAATTGAAGTCGCAGAAGATTTCTGCGTGAAGGTTGCCGGTCAGGTGTCCACGTCCACCACGCGTTACTTAGGAAGCGCGCCAGGTTCCAAAGATTCAAGAATGGACATTCTGTTCTCTCCAGAGGAACTTCAGGCAGCCTTGACTGCATGCAAGCGATCTTCATCTCCTGGACCTGATGGAGTCACTTATCTGGCACTTTGCAACCTCGGTCAAGCAGCTCGGCGTGCCCTTCTGGCCGTGTACAATGACTCATGGTGCAACGGACTGGTACCGTCTTCGTGGAAATCCAGCCGCCTCGTTCCTCTGCTTAAGCCAGGTAAATCTCCTCTAGACTTGACCTCATATCGCCCCATCGCACTTGCCAGCTGTTTTGGAAAAGTAATGGAGAGGATGGTATTGACTCGCCTAGAGTGGTACTTGGAGCACTATAAGATATACCCTGAGGCTATGACCGGCTTTCGGCGTGGACGGTCGTCCATCGATAACGTTATCGACCTGGTTTCGTCGGTGCAACAGCAAAAGAGCCTAAAAAGATTAACTGCGGCGATGTTCTTGGACGTGAAAGGCGCCTACGACAACGTATCGCATGAAGCCATTCTGGATGTCTTGGCAAGTATTGGATTAGGAGGCCGTGTTTACCAATGGATTGACAGCTATTTGGAGGCCAGGACCTTCTTTGTACAGACTGAAGATGGTCCAACCACGCACCATTACACCTGTCGCGGCGTGCCTCAAGGTGGAGTTCTGAGCCCCACACTTTTTAACTTAGCGCTTCTCGGCCTGGTTGACGCACTTCCACGGTCTGTTCAACTATCAATATATGCCGATGACATCTGCATCTGGGCTTCGGGGGTGACGCGTCTTCACGTACGTGCCAGGCTTCAGAGAGCGGCTACACTGACGACAAAGTACCTTCAAGGACGGGGGCTGGAGCTGTCATCAGAAAAGTGCTCACTTGTTGCCTTCACGCGCAAGGCGATGGGCCCGTATGTAATTAAAATCAACGGCCATGCTATCACTTATGAGAAGACCCACCGCTTTCTGGGGGTCATAATCGATCGCGACCTGTCCTGGAGCCCTCACATCGCCTACATGAAGAAGAAACTGACCATGATCACCCACGTCTTAAGGTTTCTTGCTGGAAAATCGTGGGGTGCATCTGTGCGCGCGATGCTTCATCTTTACACCGTTCTGTTCCTCGGTTTCATGCGCTACAGCCTACCTGTGATTTGTAAAACCCGAAGAACGAACGTACGTGTCCTCCAGTCGCTTCAAGCTCAAGCACTGAAAATATGCCTTGGCCTTCCGAGATGCACATCTACAGCAGCGACTGTCGTCATCGCGCGTGACCATCCAATCACTACATACATACGCGTCGATGCTTTGAGAATGCACATCAGACATTTTGCTCGGATTCCGTCGCACCACCTCGCCTCACTTCCTACATCTAGGCCGCACTCTGCGTTCAGCGGTACTGTAGCATCACATCGAACAGTGATTCCCTCGACCTTCAAGCATGCAGAAAGACCGCCGTTACCATTGTGGTGTCTACACCCACTCGAAGCCCTACTCACCATTCCCGGAATCCAAAAGAAGAAACAGTCGTCATATTTAGCCCTACAACAAGCCACACTACTGTACCTGCACGAGAAACACAGCGGACGCCTTCACATTTACACGGACGGTTCTGTCTCTTCTGAAAGCTCAGCAGGGGCAGTATTTATTCCCGCGAAGTCAATCACCATAAAATTCAAAACAACGCATTTGACATCATCAACGACCGCAGAACTCGCCGCCATCCGTGCAGCACTAGAATTTGTCATTGAAGAACCTTCGCAAGCTTGGTCCATCTTCTCTGACTCCAAGGCAGCTTTTCAATGTCTTATGTCGCCATTTCGTTATGGACCTAATGAGCAGTTAGTCGCTGCTATAAGGCTTCTCCACCACCATGCAGTCGAGAAACAACACAACATAGCGTATCAGTGGATACCGGGTCATTGTGGTATATACGGTAACGACCGTGCGGATGAGGCCGCCCGATCTGCACATGACAGTGACCACTACGCAGATATACCGTTCTCCAGAACCGACGCAGCTACAAGACTTCGTTCGCTGGCACGTGAACTCACACTTGCCCAGTGGAACTCGGCTGAATTCTCCAACGCTCGTCTACACAGCTTGGATCCCAATCTCCAGCTCCGTCTTCCGTCAGGAATATCGCGAGCTGAGGAGACGCTTCTGTGCCGCCTGTGGCTTGGCGTGGCCTTCACGAATGCCTACTCCTATCTGATTGGAATGGCCAACAACTCCACATGCAATTACTGCAGCTGCGAAGAAACGATCTCCCATCTTCTGTGTGAGTGTCCCCGTTTCAGTGCGCCAAGACAAGAACTTTCCAATGCGCTAGATAAACTTGATAATCGCCCTTTGTCGGAACAAAGGGTTTTGGGACCCTGGCCGAGTCCATCGTCAGCACAGAAAGCTTTAAAAGCATTATTGCGCTTCTTGCGGACAACTGGTCTTAGAGACAGACTCTAAGAAGTGACATATTCTCGTTTCCTTTTTTTTCCCCATCTTTTTTTTTCTTTTTCCTTTTCTGGCTCTCCTTTTTTCTAACATCTCTCTTCTATCATCTTTTATCCCCCTTACCCCTTCCCCCAGCACAGGGTAGCCAGCCGGTCTAAGAACTGGCTAACCTCCCTGTCTTTCCGCTTGTTTCTTCCTTCTCCCTTCTCCTGTTTTTTGTAATGCGAGACCAGTGGCATACGCGTTACGTGAGCAGGTAGAACTAAGGTCCCTGTATTTATGAAGGTAGCGACAACTACACGCGCGCCCTCTCGAGGGGTCCAAGGAGCAGCGATAGCAGACGGCGCGGCGCTCGCTCCCGTGCATATTGCGGGTGCCTGAAACCGAACTCGGTGCTCGCTTGAACCGTTAAATTATTGACATTTGTGGCCGAAGATGTTCATCAATTATCCAACTACAGGGACAATAACTTCAAAGAGCACGGAGCACGTTAAACGTTGAAATAAAACGCGTGCCTTTCCGAAGCAGGTTCCGAGCGGGTTCCCCACTGCAGCTGTCATGCAGGGCATTTATGTTTTTTTTTTTGCATACTTTGACATTCAGCGTAACTTGAAGTACAGGCGGTATTTGGGTGAGCTAATAGCGCTTGTTTTCTAGTTCGAATAAAATAGGTAGGTGGTGAGCGTACTGCTACTCTCGGAAACTTCATCGGGTACCTAGCGCTCTTGTAGTGCGTAGCGCAAAATACGCGCTATTATTGGTTTGACTATGTTTATCAGTGTTCGGACGTCTTCCCAACGTTAAACGGTACTTTTAACTCAGCTTATTTTGTTTGTACTCTAAGAGGTTTACTTAGGAGAAGGAGGCGTATTTCACAAATCCAGTTGCACTGCATTTGAGGAATATCAACGACTTGACTACCTTTCCAGATATAGGAAATATATCATGCCCACTAGTGTCGGTGCGGCATATATGGTTTCAGTTATTTTCCTCCCAGTGTCTTGCAGTACTATTTATTCTAACTTGTCAAGTGCATTGTGGTCATCTAGGGAAAACATTACGCGGAATGCTTCAACGAAGAAGCCTTAATCGATCTTGCACACGGCAGTGCGGCGAAACACGGCAAGGTGTGACAAAAAACTAATCCCAACGGTCATTCCCCTGTGAGCTTGTAGTGTGGAATCACACCGCTGAGAAAAACAAATGCAGCCGTATTGGTCTCCGTGCTCTTTAATGTTAGAGATACGGGGTGTGACTCTGCATTGACTACTACGCACAAATCTGCGACATAAAGAACGCCGAAGCAATAATAGCGTTGCTGAGATGGTGTTCATGCATATGCACGAACGAAAACACGCCGGCCCGGCGTGCTTTTTGCTTGAAACTATAACAATTACAAAATCACTTACTTCGTATAGCCGGGTGTCTTCTGCGGGCACAAATTTCTTGCGACTGATTTTGTTGAGCCATACCTTCCATCAGCATATATTTTTGTCACCGCGAGGAACGAAAAAAAAAAAAGCTTTTTTTTTTCGTCCTGCGCGCGGTGAGGCAACCGAAGGCATGGAGACCTGACATACTAGCACGTCACGCTCCAAACATTAAATTCAAACGCAGAATTTCTGCGTCCACTCAACTTCAGGTACATGAACGGTTCTAGTTTGCAACAACAACGCGACAGAGGCGCGTGAAGTACTCTCTACTTGATAAACCGCCCAACTACACGCTTGAAAACACTGCAGTGATCCGTACCTATCGCCGGCACAGCGCTGCCGCCGCTGGACCCTTTGGGCGGGGCGCGTAGGCGAAAATGTCACGTGCCGCCAACCGGCCTATCGCAGGACGCGGCGGCTGGATCAAGACCTTTCGCTACTTTTGAAAGATAGAGGGACTTTAGGTAGAACAAGAGCTGCCTAATATTGAGAAGGCAGGCATTGTGTACCGCGTGAGGCACAGTGCTTGGGCCACCCCACTGGTGGTAGTACGGAAAAAGAATAACGACATTCGACTCTGCGGGGATTACCGGGTCACCGTCAATCCTTTCGTGGAAGTTGTCCATTACCCTCTACCGCTGCCTGAAGAATTATTCACCACGTTGCAAGGTGAAGCTGTGTTTTCGGTTCTTGACCTGAGTAAGGCGTATCTGCAACTGGAATTAGATGAGCACGCTCAGGAACTGCTCACCATTAACACGCATATGGGCCTTTTCCGGTAGAGGGGCCTACCCTATGGTCGTAGCCTGTACACCAGCCGCGTTTCAGGTGGTAATGGACCAAGTCCTGAGGGGCTTGCAAGGCACGGCTATCTTGACGATGTCATCATAGCGGGAGTTAGCTACGAGCAGTGTCGTGAAAGAGTTGAACAAGTGCTCATGCGCCTAAGCCAATACGGTATCAAAGTCAACGCGGAAAAGTGCAGCTTGTTTAAAAAAAGAGTAACCTACTTAGGACACGAAGTTGATGGCAATGGGTTGCACCCTACCAGTGACAAAGTAAGGGCGATAAAGAATTCACCCAAGCCAGACAATGTCACGTAACTAAAGGCATTTTTGGGACTGGTCAATTTTTACGCAAAATTTTTACGAAATGTAGCTACAGTACTGGAGCCTCTCCATGGCTTGCTGCGCAAGGAAACCAAGTGGCACTGGTCCCGACTATGTGACGACGCATTCAACAAGTGTAAAACATTGTTGCCTGAAGAAAGTGTGTTGGAAATAGGTGATGTGGCAACAGAAATTCAGCTCACGTGTGACGCTTCAGAGTATGGCCTAGGAGCCGTACTATCGCATGTCGTGAACGGCCAAGACAAGCCTATCGCTTTCGCTTCAAGATCGCTTTCAGTGTCCGAGCGGAACTACGGACAAATAGAGAAAGAGGCACTGAACATAGTCATTGGAGTAAGAAAATTCCACAAGTATCTATATGGCAGGGCATTCAACGTTTTAACGGATCACCAACCACTGACGGTTCTTTTCGACCCACACCGACATTGCGGTGCCGTGGCAACTGCCAGGGTGCACAGATGGCTGACATTTCTAGCAGGCTATCGGTACAAAATTACGCATAAGCCGGGCACAGCCATATCGCATGCTGATGCTTTGTCACGGCTACCGTCGTCGGAGGGGGGGGGGGGGGCATGACGAGGACACAATTTGTTACTTTTCCACCTTGTCAGATTTGCCGCTGACCGCGAAAGACATTGAGCGTGCAACAGGGTGTGACAGTTTGCTGCGAGTTGTGCGAAATAGGATATGGCAAGGTTGGCCAAAGGCTGTCAGTGCAAAACTGCAACCGTTTTGGTTTCGCCGTTTTGAGCTCACGGTGGACGAGGGCTGTATTGTTTGGAATAACAGGGTTGTTGTTCCTGAAAGCTTGAAGACTGTAGTACTAGCACTCTTGCACGAACAGCATCTCGGGATCTCAAAAATGAAGGCTGTTGCACGGTCAGTGGTCTGGTGGCCGGGTATCGACGATGCCCTTGAGCAGGCGGTGCGCAAGTACAACACCTGCCAGGCAGTACTTCCTGCAGCGCAGCCAGTTCCTTTGTTTCCATGGAAAGTTTGTGAACACTCGTGGCAACGAGTCCACTTGGATTTTGCGGAAAAATAATCGCAAATGTTTCTTATTGCAGTAGATGCTTTTTCCAAATGCGTAGATGTTAAGTGTATGCAGTCGACAACAGCTGCGAAAACAGTCGAGGCTGTGCGTTCCTGGTTTGCGTCGAACAGGTTGCCTGTAGAAGTGGTTACTGATAACGGGCCTCATTTCCGCGCAGCGGAATTTCTAACTTTCCTGAAAGCGAATGGCGTGAAACATACGCTCACCCACTGTATCATGCGCAATCTAATGGAGCGGCCGAGCGAGCGGTGCAAACAACTAAGAAGGCTCTCCTGAAGCAGTTAATGGATGACGAAAGGAAAGGTACAGTGGTCAACTCTCATATCTATAACGACGGAGCGTCCTGCTCCGAACTGCACGAGCGACATCTACAGTTGAAAACGGGGCACCTCTGAGCATGCGCAGCCCCACTGATGAGCCTACCTTGCATTTTCGATCGCTGGTTATCACCGCGAATGCAACAACTACTTTGGCCGTTGGAAGCGCTGTCAACAGCTTATCACACAAATAAAAAAGAAAAAAAAGAAGAAAAGGAAACGAAGCGAAGCGAACCGTTGTCAGCGCGCGATGAAAGCTATGCTGCGTGTTGATTTGCCGTTCGCGGTCACATTGTCCCAGCAGCAGATTTGCGTCCACTTACAAGTTTATCCATTGTCCGGCGCGTTGTCTGCGAACCGAGAATAAGTGCGCACTATAAAACACGCCGATCCGGTGATTGCACTCTCTCTTTTTTTAGGCGCTATACGGTTGACAGCGCTTCTGACGGCGTTATCAGTTGTCGCGGCCGCGGCGATAACAAGGACGGAAATTACATGGCGAGCGGATCAGTGACACTGCGCATGCTCTGATGTGGCCTGTTTCAAGCAGTAGATGTCGCTCATGCAGTTCCGAGCACGACGCTCCGGCGTTATAGACATGAGAGTTGACCACTGTACAAACAGGTCACTAACATAATGGTGTAATAGTAGCGCAAAAAAAGACGAAGACAAGAAAGTGAACACCACAAGCGCTTACTCACAACTGAAAGCTTTATTGCTTGAACAGAAAATATATCTAAACTTGACGCTCGACTAATTCCCGTGCATGTGCATCGTGGGCAAGGCAAAAGGCAAAAATCAGAACGAAAGGACACCGCCTTCAACCCCCCCTCCCCCCAACATGCTCCCCCTTTCCTTGAGTAGCATTACTTCCCTCTCCGATATGGCTAAAGAAGGATGACTAACGCACGTAGATGCCCTCGTGTTAATATGAAAAGCTTCAGCAAGTTCTCGTGTCGTGCGATTGTGGTGTTTAAACGAGATCTCCATCGCGGGGAATTGCGCGAAAAATGGACATCGGCAGCGTTGGCTCGGCAAATGGAAAGCACAAAATTAGGATCCCAGCAGGAATCGAACCCAAGAATTCTTCGTTGCAATCAGGTATTCTACCACAGAGCCACGCGAGGTCTATAAACTGGTCTGGAAAAACAGCCTATGCAAGCTTAATGTCGGTGCAACGTCAATTGTGGTTGCCGTGCTGGCTATATAATTTTAAAAGAAAACAATCTACACTACACATGTACTCCTACGATACAGGCGTCATATCAGATTAACGTCTGTGGTTCCAGTGTTGGCTCCGCTTTTATAGCAGTCTGATAAACATTACATTTGTAGTCCTCTGATTCAGCAAGCTATATCGAAGCATTGCTCGACCCCGGAGATATACATTAACGAAAGTTACGCATGATATTCACATGATGGCACAATAAAGTGCACTTAGTTTCGATAATACTGACGTATGCGCTCTAACGTGAGGGCTGACGTTACGTCGCACCATAATTTACTCTTTACACGCCAGTGTTTTCAACGTGCCTGGTAAGCCCACGATGTGCACACAGCTACTACACTTACGAAAACACGTCGATCCACCTCATAAAGCTTGGCTCAAAGCCATAAAATACAGCACAGAAGTACTCGCTGACTCCTTCACATGAAAACGATTCCCACAACGTTTGTGTGTGTGTGTGTGTGTGTGTGTGTGTGTGTGTGTGTGTGTGTGTGTGTGTGCGTGTGTGTGTGTGTGTGTGTGTGATTCCTTGCAGCACTTGTTTTAAACATTGTTTAAGCTTCAGTACTGCCTCCTTGCAGAACTTTAGGTTTGTAGAGTCGTCAGGCTTCCCTGGGGCAGATTTTGTATCTACGACCCATTGTAAGATTGAAGAATACAATTTAACTGAATTAAAAACTATTCATAATAAGCTTCTTTCTGTATGGCTACAGACATTCTGCTAACCCCCATTTATGTATTGTTACGAGGTCTCCTCGACAGGTGTTACTTCGAGACCTCCACTTACTTCTATCCTGTATTTCATTTCTTACAACAATGAACATTTATTTATCGATTGACCTTGCCGGATTTACCCTCCCATTAGTATAATAAATATATCAAGATGGAAACTATTATTAGCTTGCCGCTTTGTTCGAATGCGTGGCACGCCACGTGGCCTATTTGAGACAGCGGCCGATGTCGAGCCTATCAATTTTCGCCGCCATTTTCATCTATAATCCGCGCAGGTTATACGCAGTCACGGAAAATGCTGTGCACGGACGTGATATATAGCCACCGGACCTTATTGGCCGCCGCGCGTAGAGCAAGAGCACGTGAAAATGAACGGCTCCATCAGTATGGAAATTGTCTCTGGCATCGCAGCGCTCAAGCTCGACCACCATTCTCCTCCTCGTTATATCCAGCTCAAACGACGCAGACAGCAGGCTAGACAAAAGCAAAAAAAAAAGCAAAGAAAAAAAACCCTACAGCGCAGGGACATGTTGGTGCACGAAGCGCGAAAGACATTTGCAAGTTTAGTACAGAGCGTGTGAGTAAATGTCATTTCAGTGTAATAACCCTGGCGAATGAACGGTCTTGCGCGTGTCGTGGAGAATGCGAACGACTGCAGCTGGCACGTGTCGTGGGTGTGCCGTGCTCTCGTATGCATGCACCGAGTCGCTGCGGCTTTGGCTTCGTGCAATTTGCCGGCCAGCACGGTTATGGTGGCACGGTTTCACGGGCAAACTGGCTATCTTTAGCGCTTTGCGGAGCACGTGAAAGAGGGCACGCCCATCTTTCAGCCTGGCGCGGTATTCCTGTCACTGCGGTGTTTGGACATGTTTTCTTGCTAAACGAGATGGAGTTGTTCGATTATAGCAGGTGACAGAAGGCGCCCACGCAGAAGCGTGCACACAAACACACGCAAACGCACATGAGTAAACACAGATGCACATGTGCACCCACGCATACAATCATGTACTTCAAATTTCAATTAATTTTTTTTCTGAGGTTTTACGTGCCCAGACCACGATATGATTATGAGGCACGCAGTAGTGCAGCGCTCCGGAAATTTCGACCATATGGTGTTCTTTTACGCGCTCTGAGATCGCACAGTATGCACGGGCCTCTAGAATTTCACCTCCATTGAAATTCGACCGCCGCGGCCGTGATCGAACTCGCGTCCTTGGGCTCAGAAGCTGAGCACCCTAACCACTAGAAGAACGTGGCGGACTAGACTTCCAGTTTCAAGAATTATTTTTCTACACTGTTACACAAAATATATCATTCAGTTCATCTGGCATTCATTACACCGTCGGCATCAGCGTCAGCAACATAACGAACACAAGGACAAGAACAAGAAGCTGCTATCTAGCAGCTTGACAAGGTCCTTGCCCCAATGAGAAGAGGTTATACGCAAAGAGCTCTCACAGTCGGAAAATTGCAGTGGGACCTATTGTTACTGGTTACATAATAACATATAGCTGAAAGGGCTTCGATTGCAGGTCGAAAAACATACAGAACAGTGATACAATGCACACAGTATTTAAGCAATATACAATAGTGCCACACATCAAAACATAGAAAAGAATACAACGAGGTAGATATATAGTCTACAATGTAATGATATAATGGATGAAATAGGCAGCGCTCCAAGGTTCACAACAATCTCATCCGTGATCTTCCAACTAGCACCTACAAAACTCTTCGTAATGATATAAGGTCTTAGTGAACGCTGGGGCGATGAAAATGTTGGTGACGGTTTAACTTGAACGTAAATGTTAGTCCACATTTCCCACTGGCAAAACCAACAATTGGTTTCCCGTAGTCAGTGCGTCACCTTGGAAGTAAAATATTATTTTGTAATGAGAACCTTACTGTCAGGATTAGCAAGGCTATTTCGGCCAATGAAAAAAAAGTAATAATTGATTTTTAAGGAGGCGATAAATAACGATGCTGTGGTTACACCAGATGATTTTCTTAATTTTGCGGTGATTTAGCTGAGTAAAATAGAAATAACATGCGCGTTACAAGAAGCCGATGTGACGATACGAACGGCGTTATTTTGGATGTGTTGCAGTAATGCTAACTAACAACGATATGTGAAACCACAGAAAATGATGCAATAATTTAAATGCCAAAGATGAAGGCAAGGTACAATGTAATAAGAGTGTGCTTTTAAAGGTAATCTTTAGCCTTTACAAGCACCCCGATACCGTAAGCGATTTTTTTTCAGGAGGCTGATACGTGCTTTACATTTTAAAGATGAATTATTGACCAGCTCAACATGAACATTCTTTAGCTGGGAATATCTGATGGGATGCTGTGTACACTGGAAGAAGGTTACATCGAGGTTTATTATGAGAGCTACAAGTCATAAACTTTGTTTTCTGAGGGTTAATGAGCAGTTTATTGTATTTACGCCACCCACAGGCATTAATTAGTTCATCGTTTATTCGCTCTGTTAGTGCACTTATGTCGTTATCGGAAGTTGGAGTAGTGTGTATCATCCGCGTACAGAAGTTCTGTGCAAGTTAGGAAGTTTGGGCAGTTGGGCAGTTTTCTCATATTAATGAATATGACAAATAAGAGGGGACCCCAATAAAAGTTGGAACTCCAGCGTTAATTATTTTTGTGTCAGACAGTGCTCCTGAAATGCAAACTTCTTGACGTCTATCATGTATATACTCCATCTCACAAGCTGGTTGCAGCACTGTGGAAGCTACGGGGCTGCCTAACCAATAGGAATAGGGAGCACTCCGCACGATGTATTTATCCGCGCCGGGTCGTCTACTTGGTGTCACCTTAAGCGTCCCCGTAGCTTTAACACGTTGGGCGAGTAGAGCGAGCACACAACCGCAACCACCCTTACAAAAATGCACTTTGCGTTTCAATTGACCACGAACCGAGGCCTTTTTGACTCAATAGCTGGTCAGTTAAACGGCAGCTTCTGATGAGTCCTCTCATTAAACATTTAAATGACATTAGGTTTGAAATAGTCAATTGACTTTCACTCATTTTATTTTTAATTGCCATTAGGATTGAAATAGTCAATTGACTCTCACTCATTTTATTTTTAATTGACATTAGGATTGAAATAGTCATTTGACTCTCACTCCTTTTATTTTAATTGACATTAGGCTTGAAATAGTCAATTGACTCTCACTCATAATATTTTTGACATACGTTAAGAAAGTTTTAATTGACCCACAGTCACTGCACTTTTAATTGACCTAGTATTGAGCACTCTCAATGATGGATGTTCACATATACATTAACTTCTGGGGCAGAATTCACAAAACTTATCGGGTGTGTGTGTGTGTGTGTGTGTGTGTGTGTGTGTTTGTACACACACGTTCCCCTTCATATTGGTCAGCCGGGTTCTCAGTGACTGGCCAGCACCACGATTAGCTGCAGTTTTCTCTTACGCATATTTTTGCCATTTTTCTGTAAGACGCGTTCGTTAATATGGGTCCTGCATACGGCATAAACCAAACATGAGGATACAGTTACAGCACTCAGTGGCGCAGCATTCTATTACATAAAACTGCATGCAAGCATATGCTTTCAGGCACTGACTGTGTGGCGCACGTGCTTCTGAACTGTGTAGACGGATCGTGTCGCGGTCAAGTGTGACACGTGCATTTGCTTCAATGATGCGCTAAAATTTTGCCTTCCGAGATTAGCAAAAATACCGCTGATCCAATGTTTATCGGAATGTGTATTCAATGCTTTGACAGACAGTGTCTTTATTATTATTATTTTACTACTATTTATTCATGTGAAATACGATAAAAATGCGGATCGAACGTGTCGTGGTAGCCGGCTTACGCGAAAAGGCTGCGGATTCGACGAACGCGTCTTTCAATGGTCGTGCATTTTTAAGCTGCTCTCTGCCCGTGGAGGGAAAGGGCGCGCCCTATTGTTCCTAAACTCGCCTGTCTGATAAGTCGCGGCCGGTAGTCTTTGCACGTGGCGGGACCATGAGGGGTGAAGAATTCGGAGAACGCATGTCGCAAACTTTCACTGCACGGGTGCAAGGAGGCCCGTCTACTGTTGCGATCAAGTAAATAACGCGGGAAAAGATCCGTTTGTATTTTATAGGGTGCTAATATTGCGCCATGAAAATTTGAAATTTTGTTCACAAATAAGCTTCGCAGAATTTATTGGCAGTTACACCCGTGTAAATTTCTGACGGTCACTTTAGCTCTTGTGTATCCTTCCGCGCCGCACTTTCTTCTTCAGAATTGCTCACCGGCGTCACGAGTGCGGTTCTTGTTCGTCACTTGCGACCTCTCTTGCTCTGATTTCGTGGACAGCGAGTACCGCGATTTACACAGGCTGTCAAGAACCTACTTCGCTCATGTGCTGCAATTGTGGCCGTACATGGAAGTTTGCTTCGGCGGAATGGTTGTTCATCAGACCCAGCACCGCAACTTTCCTGCGGAAAAATGGACACCTCAGCCTACATGCCAGAGTCTACCGCAGCTTTCTTTCTGCAAAGCTGCAGAGACAGACACCGTCACCTTGATGTGCGATCAACATTTTCTGTATTTGCTGGATCTCCAACCACCTGCCCCTGCTGATTATCTTTGAAGGTAAGCTTATCATTTCCACTGCCTTCGTACGTTCTATTCGAAAGTTATGAAAACTTAAAAAAAGTATTGTGCGTTGGATGTTTTATCAGTATGCAACTACGTAACTATTGTGGTTTACATTATTAAACCGTCCTCTTCTAGCTATTTTATTTTTTATGACAAGATTTTGTATTTTTTTGTATTTTTTTTGTATTTCTTACAGGCAGGCTTCGCCTTGGTTGCTCTATTGAGCAACAGGCGCTACTCCAACCAAATGATGGCATTCGTCTATATTGGAGTTTTCGTAAAAATAAATATACATGTTAACAGATCTGTGTTTTCCATTTTGGCTTGAACACTTTACAGAACACCGAAGGTCAGCTGCAGCTTACACAATGAAGAAATCACAACATCTGCATCACTGTACATGTGCGTGTATGGTGTCATTCACCATTTTTGACAACTCCGTAACGCGCTTGCATACCATATGCTTTTGACTGAACACATTAAGGGTTTAATATACACTCCCCTAAACTGTTTCAATTGAAACTAAGTACACACAGTCAATAGCTGGTGAATAGTTCCTTTTGACTCGCACAAAAGACGCTAAATTGACACGCAAAAAATGATTTTCAATCGAAACTCGGTGGCCAATATCCTTGTGTAACTAAATAGAAAAAGTCAATTAGCGCTCAATTTAAACACAATACATCCTATAGAGAAAATTCCTATAAAAATAATATCTGGGGTTTAACGTCCCAAAACCACGATATGATTATGAGAGCCGCCGTAGTGGAGGGCTCCGAAAATTTCGACCACCTGGGGTTCTTTAACGTGCACCTAAAGCTAAGTACACGGGCCTCAAACATTTTCGCCTCCATCGAAAATGCAGCCGCCGCGGTCGGGATTCGATCCCGCGACCTTCGGGTCAGCAGTCGAGCGCCATAACCACTAGACCACCATGGCGGGGCGAGAAAATTCCTATAGAGAAACGCACGTGTTGGGCGAGTAAAACGACCACACGGTAGCAACTAACGCTTATAGCGTTAGGCAGCGACGGTAACGCCTGAAAAAACAACATGACAGCACACGTCGACGCTAGTTCCTTGCGCCTCGAAATTATGAAGTCGCTATCGTGAGCTGCGTCGAGTCGCTGCACCGAGTCGCTGCGGCTTTGGCTTCGTGCAATTTGCCGGCCAGCACGGTTATGGTGGCACGGTTTCACGGGCAAACTGGCTATCTTTAGCGCTTTGCGGAGCACGTGAAAGAGGGCACGCCCATCTTTCAGCCTGGCGCGGTATTCCTGTCACTGCGGTGTTTGGACATGTTTTCTTGCTAAACGAGATGGAGTTGTTCGATTATAGCAGGTGACAGAAGGCGCCCACGCAGAAGCGTGCACACAAACACACGCAAACGCACATGAGTAAACACAGATGCACATGTGCACCCACGCATACAATCATGTACTTCAAATTTCAATTAATTTTTTTTCTGAGGTTTTACGTGCCCAGACCACGATATGATTATGAGGCACGCAGTAGTGCAGCGCTCCGGAAATTTCGACCATATGGTGTTCTTTTACGCGCTCTGAGATCGCACAGTATGCACGGGCCTCTAGAATTTCACCTCCATTGAAATTCGACCGCCGCGGCCGTGATCGAACTCGCGTCCTTGGGCTCAGAAGCTGAGCACCCTAACCACTAGAAGAACGTGGCGGACTAGACTTCCAGTTTCAAGAATTATTTTTCTACACTGTTACACAAAATATATCATTCAGTTCATCTGGCATTCATTACACCGTCGGCATCAGCGTCAGCAACATAACGAACACAAGGACAAGAACAAGAAGCTGCTATCTAGCAGCTTGACAAGGTCCTTGCCCCAATGAGAAGAGGTTATACGGAAAGAGCTCTCACAGTCGGAAAATTGCAGTGGGACCTATTGTTACTGGTTACATAATAACATATAGCTGAAAGGGCTTCGATTGCAGGTCGAAAAACATACAGAACAGTGATACAATGCACACAGTATTTAAGCAATATACAATAGTGCCACACATCAAAACATAGAAAAGAATACAACGAGGTAGATATATAGTCTACAATGTAATGATATAATGGATGAAATAGGCAGCGCTCCAAGGTTCACAACAATCTCATCCGTGATCTTCCAACTAGCACCTACAAAACTCTTCGTAATGATATAAGGTCTTAGTGAACGCTGGGGCGATGAAAATGTTGGTGACGGTTTAACTTGAACGTAAATGTTAGTCCACATTTTCCCACTGGCAAAACCAACAATTGGTTTCCCGTAGTCAGTGCGTCACCTTGGAAGTAAAATATTATTTTGTAATGAGAACCTTACTGTCAGGATTAGCAAGGCTATTTCGGCCAATGAAAAAAAAGTAATAATTGATTTTTAAGGAGGCGATAAATAACGATGCTGTGGTTACACCAGATGATTTTCTTAATTTTGCGGTGATTTAGCTGAGTAAAAATAGAAATAACATGCGCGTTACAAGAAGCCGATGTGACGATACGAACGGCGTTATTTTGGATGTGTTGCAGTAATGCTAACTAACAACGATATGTGAAACCACAGAAAATGATGCAATAATTTAAATGCCCAAAGATGAAGGCAAGGTACAATGTAATAAGAGTGTGCTTTTAAAGGTAATCTTTAGCCTTTACAAGCACCCCGATACCGTAAGCGATTTTTTTTCAGGAGGCTGATACGTGCTTTACATTTTAAAGATGAATTATTGACCAGCTCAACATGAACATTCTTTAGCTGGGAATATCTGATGGGATGCTGTGTACACTGGAAGAAGGTTACATCGAGGTTTATTATGAGAGCTACAAGTCATAAACTTTGTTTTCTGAGGGTTAATGAGCAGTTTATTGTATTTACGCCACCCACAGGCATTAATTAGTTCATCGTTTATTCGCTCTGTTAGTGCACTTATGTCGTTATCGGAAGTTGGAGTAGTGTGTATCATCCGCGTACAGAAGTTCTGTGCAAGTTAGGAAGTTTGGGCAGTTGGGCAGTTTTCTCATATTAATGAATATGACAAATAAGAGGGGACCCCAATAAAAGTTGGAACTCCAGCGTTAATTATTTTTGTGTCAGACAGTGCTCCTGAAATGCAAACTTCTTGACGTCTATCATGTATATACTCCATCTCACAAGCTGGTTGCAGCACTGTGGAAGCTACGGGGCTGCCTAACCAATAGGAATAGGGAGCACTCCGCACGATGTATTTATCCGCGCCGGGTCGTCTACTTGGTGTCACCTTAAGCGTCCCCGTAGCTTTAACACGTTGGGCGAGTAGAGCGAGCACACAACCGCAACCACCCTTACAAAAATGCACTTTGCGTTTCAATTGACCACGAACCGAGGCCTTTTTGACTCAATAGCTGGTCAGTTAAACGGCAGCTTCTGATGAGTCCTCTCATTAAACATTTAAATGACATTAGGTTTGAAATAGTCAATTGACTTTCACTCATTTTATTTTTAATTGCCATTAGGATTGAAATAGTCAATTGACTCTCACTCATTTTATTTTTAATTGACATTAGGATTGAAATAGTCATTTGACTCTCACTCCTTTTATTTTAATTGACATTAGGCTTGAAATAGTCAATTGACTCTCACTCATAATATTTTTGACATACGTTAAGAAAGTTTTAATTGACCCACAGTCACTGCACTTTTAATTGACCTAGTATTGAGCACTCTCAATGATGGATGTTCACATATACATTAACTTCTGGGGCAGAATTCACAAAACTTATCGGGTGTGTGTGTGTGTGTGTGTGTGTGTGTGTTTGTACACACACGTTCCCCTTCATATTGGTCAGCCGGGTTCTCAGTGACTGGCCAGCACCACGATTAGCTGCAGTTTTCTCTTACGCATATTTTTGCCATTTTTCTGTAAGACGCGTTCGTTAATATGGGTCCTGCATACGGCATAAACCAAACATGAGGATACAGTTACAGCACTCAGTGGCGCAGCATTCTATTACATAAAACTGCATGCAAGCATATGCTTTCAGGCACTGACTGTGTGGCGCACGTGCTTCTGAACTGTGTAGACGGATCGTGTCGCGGTCAAGTGTGACACGTGCATTTGCTTCAATGATGCGCTAAAATTTTGCCTTCCGAGATTAGCAAAAATACCGCTGATCCAATGTTTATCGGAATGTGTATTCAATGCTTTGACAGACAGTGTCTTTATTATTATTATTTTACTACTATTTATTCATGTGAAATACGATAAAAATGCGGATCGAACGTGTCGTGGTAGCCGGCTTACGCGAAAAGGCTGCGGATTCGACGAACGCGTCTTTCAATGGTCGTGCATTTTTAAGCTGCTCTCTGCCCGTGGAGGGAAAGGGCGCGCCCTATTGTTCCTAAACTCGCCTGTCTGATAAGTCGCGGCCGGTAGTCTTTGCACGTGGCGGGACCATGAGGGGTGAAGAATTCGGAGAACGCATGTCGCAAACTTTCACTGCACGGGTGCAAGGAGGCCCGTCTACTGTTGCGATCAAGTAAATAACGCGGGAAAAGATCCGTTTGTATTTTATAGGGTGCTAATATTGCGCCATGAAAATTTGAAATTTTGTTCACAAATAAGCTTCGCAGAATTTATTGGCAGTTACACCCGTGTAAATTTCTGACGGTCACTTTAGCTCTTGTGTATCCTTCCGCGCCGCACTTTCTTCTTCAGAATTGCTCACCGGCGTCACGAGTGCGGTTCGTGTTCGTCACTTGCGACCTCTCTTGCTCTGATTTCGTGGACAGCGAGTACCGCGATTTACACAGGCTGTCAAGAACCTACTTCGCTCATGTGCTGCAATTGTGGCCGTACATGGAAGTTTGCTTCGGCGGAATGGTTGTTCATCAGACCCAGCACCGCAACTTTCCTGCGGAAAAATGGACACCTCAGCCTACATGCCAGAGTCTACCGCAGCTTTCTTTCTGCAAAGCTGCAGAGACAGACACCGTCACCTTGATGTGCGATCAACATTTTCTGTATTTGCTGGATCTCCAAACCACCTGCCCCTGCTGATTATCTTTGAAGGTAAGCTTATCATTTCCACTGCCTTCGTACGTTCTATTCGAAAGTTATGAAAACTTAAAAAAAGTATTGTGCGTTGGATGTTTTATCAGTATGCAACTACGTAACTATTGTGGTTTACATTATTAAACCGTCCTCTTCTAGCTATTTTATTTTTTATGACAAGATTTTGTATTTTTTTGTATTTTTTTTGTATTTCTTACAGGCAGGCTTCGCCTTGGTTGCTCTATTGAGCAACAGGCGCTACTCCAACCAAATGATGGCATTCGTCTATATTGGAGTTTTCGTAAAAATAAATATACATGTTAACAGATCTGTGTTTTCCATTTTGGCTTGAACACTTTACAGAACACCGAAGGTCAGCTGCAGCTTACACAATGAAGAAATCACAACATCTGCATCACTGTACATGTGCGTGTATGGTGTCATTCACCATTTTTGACAACTCCGTAACGCGCTTGCATACCATATGCTTTTGACTGAACACATTAAGGGTTTAATATACACTCCCCTAAACTGTTTCAATTGAAACTAAGTACACACAGTCAATAGCTGGTGAATAGTTCCTTTTGACTCGCACAAAAGACGCTAAATTGACACGCAAAAAATGATTTTCAATCGAAACTCGGTGGCCAATATCCTTGTGTAACTAAATAGAAAAAGTCAATTAGCGCTCAATTTAAACACAATACATCCTATAGAGAAAATTCCTATAAAAATAATATCTGGGGTTTAACGTCCCAAAACCACGATATGATTATGAGAGCCGCCGTAGTGGAGGGCTCCGAAAATTTCGACCACCTGGGGTTCTTTAACGTGCACCTAAAGCTAAGTACACGGGCCTCAAACATTTTCGCCTCCATCGAAAATGCAGCCGCCGCGGTCGGGATTCGATCCCGCGACCTTCGGGTCAGCAGTCGAGCGCCATAACCACTAGACCACCATGGCGGGGCGAGAAAATTCCTATAGAGAAACGCACGTGTTGGGCGAGTAAAACGACCACACGGTAGCAACTAACGCTTATAGCGTTAGGCAGCGACGGTAACGCCTGAAAAAACAACATGACAGCACACGTCGACGCTGGTTCCTTGCGCCTCGAAATTATGAAGTCGCTATCGTGAGCTGCGTGGCCCGTATGTTCTAAACCGACGCTTGTTTTTGCGTTATATGTGCGTCCTGACGCTTCCACAGCAATGCATTCGTGCACTCTTTCCAAGATTTACTCTCAAGTTCTCGGCTACAACGCTTAGCAGGCGTGGCTGAACAAACAACTAATCTGAATAATAAGGACAAAACGTACCTGATACTTTGTCCTCAGCGTGAGGTGACACAAAGCCCTAGCCAATTCCACCGTTCATTTATTGTTGTCATGATAGTGGGCAAGTAGCAAGAGCGAGTTCGGATCGAAGCGGGCGGCCGCGTCTGCACGGGCGCTGCCATGTTGGTTCGTCATCAAAATTATCGGCACTTATGGATACAATAATTTAATGCTTATGAAGTACATGCGAATCGTGATTAGCGTATCACGTATTGCTGTCATGTAGCATGTGCCAAACAAAGGCAGTTTTCTTAACCTTCTCCAATTAGAATGCAATTACAAACAGAACTCTATGTTGCTACGTAACGATGTGGTTTGTTTACACCTCGTAGCTTGCACCCTGCTGCAGCCAGCTTGTGAGATGAGTTATAAGTAACTGCGCAGAAGCTTCAAAAGTTCCACAATCAAAACGAACACGTCTCAAGGCAAGTTTCGATTAAGGCTAAGGAATGTGTATTAGGGGCGAAGAACCTTAGGGCCTCGGCTTGTCGGCGTGTCATGTCATCATCACGGTCCATCATAAACGGGTATGCGCCACAAAACTGGGGTAAATCCCACAACCCGCCACCGGTACATTAAAAGTGAAGAAAGCAACAGTTAGCCTAACAAATAGCCGACGACGTATCAGGATTTAATTGCATTAATTAACAGATATTTGTTATATTCCGTCTCAAAATTGGTTTCAAATTCCAAGTTTTTTCCTGTGAAACATACTTCGTAGCATGTTGCGGTGTGTAACACGAAGACAACTTACGGCAAAATCGCTGCTAATGGGGAATGTGAGACAAGAAGAAGAAGCTTAGAGTAAGCTGCATTCCGACGCAGTTTTCCGACGACGTTAGTGGAGTTGAAACACCCTTCTCTACATGCCCGGCTTCAGGCTTGGCACGAGTGCCTCATAAAAGAAATCTCTTTTCCAAACCCCGTACGTTACAGCAAGTGGCACCCAGAAGTTTTCCGGTCTCGTCCAAATTTTGTGATGAGGCAGCGAATTTGGTTCACATGGTGTGGACATGTCGAAGTCAGAACGATGGTTCCCGCACTCTAGAATCCTGGGAGGCCCTGCTCCGCAGCCCAGACCCCAACGTCCAGCGGCGGGACATCACAAAATCACAAAATCACAAATTTGCCGTGTCTCAGGGAATTCCGGCCGATGGCTAGGGGCGACGGGCAATGCCTGACGGGATGGAAGGTTTTTTTAAAATAAAGTTTTCTCTCTCTCCAAAAAAATGTGGCAAATTACCTCATTCATGCCCTTCTTCTTCTTCTTCTTCTTCTGTCTCTCATTGCCCATTAGCAGCGATTTTGCTTTGGGAAACAGCGGCGCACACTGCATGCTTCGCCTCTCCCCTGGTTTCCCGTTAGTGGAACTGAAACACCCTTCCCTACATGCTGCGCCCCTCCCCCGTTGTGTTTCTGAGCTAACTGCCAAGAAATAAAACTTCTTTTGATGGACTTAAAGAGGTAACTCACTTTCTTATACGACATGTGTAAATCAGTTGCGGTGTAAGGTACGCTTGTAAGAAATGCAAAAAAAAAAATCTAGCAGGTACGCGCGAATGCTGACGCATTGATAGCGACAGCAACTTATTAGGCTACTACACAAAGCATAAATCTGCAGTTATATTGGTCGTATGTATTGCCGGAAGCATCCGACTACTGATAGAATTAACAGACACGGACTCACCAGCGCACATTAAAACATGAATAGATTCCACTCGATGATCACAAATACTCGCTTTTTTAACGCTAGAGTGATGAACCGCTTAAGCAGAGACGCGCAAACAGCCTGTGCTACTTATGGTTTCCATAGATCTTCAAATCTTGAAATGATGAAACCAGCAACACTAAGCAGACAAGAAGACGGTCTATTATTTATTTTATTTTTTGTATCGATAACATACTGCTGACCCCAGTAAGAGCCCAAGCAGGAGGAGCATAAGCATACAGTGTGAACAGATGTAAGAAAACAGAAGGAAATGAACACTTAGGTTAAACGATAATACAATTCGTTTAGAAGGTGTAAAACATAGTGCAAAAAGGAAGAATTTGAAGCTTAAGAGAGAAAAAGAATATTACAAATGCGCAACAATATTACAGGAGCAAATAATATATTATCAGGGCTACATAATGTACAAAAGTTGCACGGAAAACAACGACGCATTCAACAACTTAGTTCATCAATAGCGTCAGTGCTACATAAATTAACTTCGGGTGAGTTGTTCCATTGAGTTATGGTGCGAGGAAAAAAAGAATACTATTTGAAAAGGTTAGTTCTCGTGAGATAAGGCGTTAAAGATTCACCATAGCGATGTCTCTTTCGGCGTGCTACAAGTAGTTTTAAGAAGGTGTGTGGACTAATACAGAAATTATTGTTCTTCAGCAAGAAAATGAATTTAGGTCTATGAATTCGCCTTCCTAATTTCCATGTGTCAATGTTATTAGGTAGAATGAGCCTGGTTGAGGAGTCAGTTGAGCGATATTTGGAAAAAAAATTAATCGGACTGCTTTGCGTTGGATCATTTTCAGAGAGTCAGTATGTAAGTTATGGTGTAAGGATCCCACACAATACACGTTAAATATATAGGGATGGATGAGTCAATAATATGCTGCTCATCGAGTGATAGGGGGAGACTGTTTTGATTTACGTTTGAGAAAGCAAAGCTTTGAGAAATCTGCCTTAGAAATGTTAGAAACATGGGCGCTGCAGGGTAAGTTGTTGGTTATTGTGAAACCCAAATACTTGCATTCACGAACTTCTGCGAGCGGTGTAGAAGCGATGCTGTAGTGTAAATAATAACTGTTGGGGTTCGACGTCCCAAAACCACGATATGATTATGAGGGACGCCATAGTAGAGGTCTCCGGAAACTTTGACTATCTGGTGTTCTTTACTAAGTTTATGTACACGGGCCACTAGCGTTTTGCTAATCTCTGTTGCTATAATATGTTCCAGTAACTTGCAACAAGAAGACGTTAGTGAAATCGGATGATAATTTGTTAAAAATGTAGCATCACCCTTCTTTGGTACAGGTACAGCTAGTGCCTCCAGCCAGTCGCTAGGAAGGCACGTGTTGCCACCAGATGCCACCGCCTACATTTACACAACAACCACCTCAACTCTCTAAGCCTTTGCAACTGCCTAATGTTGTCCGCAAGAGAGGCGCACAGGAAGCCTGGGCGCTCAGCCAAGCGGAAAGCACACCTAGTTAGAGGAGGAGGCGAGTGCAAGAGGAGAAGACGGTGAGCGCCGGGCCACCATTATTGTCGGCTCATCCTGGGATGCATTTCCTCAAACCCACATGTCCCATTTCGTTTCTTGCTCCCTGTGTGCCACCAGTTCGCGCGGCTCCATTATGCCAGTTAACCAACTCGCCGAAATTTACATCCCACTAGAATTAACTAACTGGTTAGGACTAGCCCGCCTACCAACGCGCAAGTACGCGAAGAACCATTACGATCAACACCTGCCTCCTTTGCGCTCTTTTTTTTATTCTTTTTTTGAGTTACGTACAAGCGCATACGTGCTCGGGCATATTCGCGCTGTCAGTAAACGCACGCGTTAGCCGTTTAGCTGGATAATGGTGAGGTGTGCTTACTCATATTAACTCGTACAATACAAAATAGTAAAAAAAAATTAAACTAGACCTCAGTGTACTCGCTGATTACACCTGGGAAAGCATTTTCATGAAGACTGCGCATGAAATTGCGAACCATAAACAAAGTTCGACATTGAGAGTTGGGATGAACAGTTATGCTTGAAAGAAGCGTCCTCGTCAGGCATGAGAGTTTAATACGAGCCTTGTCTATTGAGGCTCAATGAATGAGCCTAAAGGCTTATAATATTCACTAACTACCTGAGGTTAATTATTCCTTTCTAATACGCCCGTTATCGTATTCGGTGTAACGGGCGGATTAAATCAGAAAATGTACTTTCTGAGTTCAGTTACGTTTTTCTTTTTTCAGTACATGATCGCTGAGGAAGCCCTCCCTCTGGAATCGATATCTCTTTTTTGTACATTCCTTTTGAGTATTCAAGTGAGCCCGCTTTGCATATATATAAACGCAGATCGTTTATATATATGCAACAGCAGTGCTCTAAAATGCACTGCTGTTCTAGATTGTATGATTTTAAAAATTAGAAAAAAATAATAAAAGGTAAAAATTGCCCTCCATCGCTTGTCGCGCGAATTTCATATAGATTGCTCAGAAATAAACCATCGCAGTTTTCTCAAAATTTGCCTTGGGCCGGGATTCGACGCTGTGCACAACACCTTTTGCCTTGCGGAAGTGCGAAAAACTCATTGCCGTTATTTATTGAAAGTAACAATTCATTGGAGTTAGTTTCCCTCAAAACAACTATTATGTGCGTACTTTATTGCGAAAAGTAACCTTGTGAGTGCTCACTCTCTTCAACCTTCACACTCTTAAACTCAATGCCATCTAGAATATCTGTGAGTCTCTGATTCAAATCGTTGCCTATTATACTAGCCACTAAGCTTGCCTTTATCCACAGCTTGAAATCTCAAAGCCAATTGCAATAAGACCTCTGTTGACTGTAGGTGCTTTGTCGAACAACCTGGGTGCCCTGACAGGAGGTGTCTACTTAGTCTGTATAAGAGCCTCATACGCTCGCTTCTCGACTACGACGTCGTATTTCATTCTACGACAAACTGTGCTTTCAAGATGCCCCAACCAGTCGACAACCTAGGTAGGCGCCTGGCAACAGGTGTTATTTGAACGAGCGCTGTGGAAAGCTTGTGCATTTAGTCTAACTAGTGGTTCCTATGTCTACATAGAGCATATCTAACTTACTGACACTTTTCCATAAGGTTAAATCAGATAACTACAGCGCTCTTGTCACTCGAAAATATCCTATTTGTCTTCTGCTAGTCTACACTGTGACCGCTCATCTGTCCGTGATATTTTGTCTGTACATATAGAAAAATCAGCACAAGAAACTGAAGTTCCCGTTCAAGAAAGCGTTCTAATGGCTGCCACTCCCCTAGCGCTACTTCGGAAATGGCAGACCATTATGTGTGATATGCCTTCGGTGGAAATAAAACGGGCACCTGAGACGGGGGGCATACACGTTTCCATTTTCTTGAGATTCAGGTAACGTACCCATGTGCTGAATTTTGTAGCAATTGTCCAAGTGTTTAGAGGATGTTGGTTGCGAAGCTTCTTTTACCATGCGGTGCATTAAAATTACGCACGAGCATTTTCACAACAGAGGCATATCCTGTGAATGCTCACTGTTTTCAACATTCACTCTCTTCAACTTAATGCCTTCAAGACTATCTGTGAGCCTCTGACACCAATTGTTAAGTATTACATTACCAACTGAACCTACCTTTAGCCCCCACTTTAAATCTCGAAGCCAAGTGCAATAAGACTTGTATTGACTGAAGGCGCTTTCTCGAACAACCTCCCACGTAGCACTCACTGTTCATGGACATTATTGTAATCGACTTATGTCCTGGACTGAGGGACCCTCCCACCTAGGGTAACCCCGAGCCTACGAGCTCGGGAGCACTGTTTCGGCAAATGAAAAGTTTATTTCATCATCATCATCATGTTTTACGTCATTCACAGCGACTATATATCGGTAAATATACAGAGATTTCGCATCCACCATATCAGTGCAGTACCAAAAATACATTGACATTCATCAACAATCGTCATGACGCTCTTCGGTCATGTTCGGCCTTTGCGACAAAAACACGATGCACCATCAATGAAGTCGCTAGGATCATTCTGAAGGTCTATCGATTGTGCGACGTATCGATTGCACTTATATGGTCACCGTACACTCAGACTTATGCGGGCAGCATTAGGAGAACAGGGAAAAACACATAGCCAAGGAGCGTACTCTCTCTCTCTCTCTCTCCTTGCGCAATGTTGAAACTTATATCTAATTTGATCGCGCTTGCGACTTTTTTTGAAATTTGTTCATTGGCTCTTACAGGGTTGCGTGAGGTTTTCTTAGTCTACGCCGTCACATGCAGCAAGAGATGCTCTTGCAAAAATCATATCGCTTATGCTATATACAGGAGGGGGAGTTTTGTAGGGTATCAGCCATGGCGATAAAATAACACGCCGTCAGCAACAGTGCCAGTGTGTGTTGTTAAGCTGTACGTACTTCGCGCAGATCAGATTGCATCCATTAACGTTTCATCAAATGCCGTGATCATCAAGAAAGCATGACCATCATTGTGCCAGTAAAAAGTTTGCATCCGTGGGTTGGTACATTCCTTGTATAATATGGTTGACACCCGTACCCTCAATGCGTAAGGTGCCCAAGTGTAGATGGGGGAAGATGAGCTTTTTAGGAAGTTTTTGTAACAGCTAAACAAGATAATAGTTGTGAAAGAAAACACGATACGCAACCACGTAAATAAACGTTAAAAGTTATAGGTTCTCAGAATCTCGTATCACACATTTCTGTGTGCTCGAAATGGTCAGGATTATAGCACAGTTTTCAGCAACAGAAAGCGCAAGTGTAGTTTGAGGTGTGTGGTGGTCGTTTGCAGTAAAGTTTAAAAAACTCAATTTTACAGCCGCGACGCTAAAGGCTTTAGCCAATATCGAGCAGTTATCAACGAGGAAAAGCGGACGTGATTGCCGTTTGGCTTCTTGTTGGTGTTCTTCAATATGTATCTTTCTCGATTGCAACAGCTCGTGGTAGGAGACCTTTCAAAATGAAAAGAAGCGGAACGACCAGAAGACGAAATGAGAAAAGTAAAAACAAAATGTGTGCTTGCAAGCAATTGATCAATCACCACAAACGCAGTAATGTATCTGCTTTTCTTTCGCGTGAGGGGCGGGATGACAATATAGAGCCTGCTCAAATGCGGAAGAATGCACGCGCTAGTATGCCGACGAAAACAATCAAAATTTGATGCTTACTGCGCAATCTCAAGTAACCATTTTCCTTTTCCAGTGGCAACAGCCCCATCAAATTTTTCATTTCATTGACTGTTTCCTCTTGCACATGTCGGCGGTAAACGCATCAGCAAGTACCACAGCGTGCTTGCAACTCGTTCTTGATGCGTAAGCATTCTTCGCGTAAAGATGGTAAGGATACTATGCGTTAAGACGATAAATGTAAGGTACGAACGCGTGAGTGCACCTTCCGGCCCGAACACCGTGATGGATAAGGTGGAGAGGGCGTGCGAGCCTCTCGCAAATCTCTACCTCGCGAGGTATATACGCCTATAGTGCTTCCACGCCACGTCAACAGCGAAAAAGAACCGGCCAATCTCACGGGCAGCCGCACACGGCGGCAGCCTGGGAGGAGCACCGCAGCGAAAAATCAAGTCTACAGTGGTGAAGGTTTTCATGCTTAGCCGTTGGCGCAAATCGCGAAACGAGGGAATAATCCAGTCTGCCGGCAACTACATAAGATGAGTCTCCGGGATGAGTCTCCGGGAAACCCCATTACCTAAGCGATCGATAGGGATAATTGCCTCACACTTGCTTCGTGCACCTGAGTCTCCTTTGTGAGCGAATATTGCGATTGTTTCACTGCATGATGGAGCACGGCATTTACAGAACGTTCGGCTCGGCCAGGTGACATGCTTGCAGCCTCAACAAGCCCAATCCTGAGATAAGGAGAAAAATAATTGCCTTTTTGATGGCGTCAAAGGGAATATGCTTTGTCGGGCACGCAAAACCGTCGTATCACGTGAACTTTGAAGGACCTTTATAGAACAGCAGAGTTTTTGTTTCCTTTTGTCGAGGCAGAATGAGCCAGCAATAGTTCGCCTTGGAACGCATTTGGAACGCATGTAAAAGTAAGAAATAAAGTTACGCGAGTTTGTGCGGTTCAACATTTTGACATAATACGCACAATTGTCTACTGCGACATGAACAGTGACAAAGAAAGTAACCACAAACGTCTCTTGCACGTGATTACTTGAGAATGTGGTGGTCTTTCGTTGATAAGCAGTTTCGTTGTCCCCGTTGTCCTCACGCGAAATGTAGTCCACACGAATTAAGCAATGCTTCCCCTTCCTTTGCCGGTCTCGTTACGCCTTTAGTAGGTGCGTGAGTGTCTGCAGTACCAATACTACGGGGCAGGTTATGTCATTCAAAGCAAGCAGCTGCTCATTAACTGTCTTTTTTCGATTACCAGCGTTCTCTATCTCTGGTCGTGCACAATAAAACAGTCAAATACGCTATCACGTCACTTCATGACTTTCTCGTAGGCAATCACCCATTACAGTGCCTAATAATTATTTTTGGGGTTTTACGTCCCAAACCAACGACATGATTATGAGAGACGCCATAGTGCGGGGATCTGGAAATTTCAACCACCTGGGGTTCTTTAACACGCACCTAAATTTAAGCACACATGCCCCTAGCATTTCCTCCTTAGAAATGCGGCCGCCGCGGCCGGAATTCGATACCGCGATCTTTGAGTTAGCAGTGAACCACCATGACCACTAGCCCACAGCGACGAGTGAATTATAACGCCTAAGAATGATCATTTTTCGTCAATGCTTTGAAAAGGACACTTCCGAATGCTGTTGCAAACTTTTCGAACTTCTTTTTATAAAATTTTCTGGGACTGACTGGATACTCACGCAGCATGCAACACATAATTGAACATCTTTTTGTTAATAATGTTCGTTTTTTTTGTTATTTTTTATTTTTTGTTAATTTTTTGTTAATAATATTTGTTAATAATACGTTCAGCGTACGAAAAGATGGACGTTTAAATGCGATACATAAAAGGAGCATCGAAAAGCACTGATGCAACATGATTTCTAAGCACCATTTTCTCTAAAATGTCAATAAAAATTGTTTAAAATGCCCACGCAACATTCCGTACACAGAGATTGTGTGAATACAGTTTCAGAGGTTTTTTATAAACTTATGTTGCTTCAGACATCATTTCCACCCAATTAAACTAAAGTTAGACAATATCTCTACTCATACTTCAGCCACTGTTCCATTCAATGTGTTCGCTGGATATTCTTGTAGAATCTGGATATTCTTCTTGAATTTCTCTTTGAGGTTTCAGTGATAGCTTATTCATTGCAATATATACGTTTAGCTGCATGTCGAGGATTGACTTATGACTATTTGATATGGTATGTATAATATGCATAAAAAGACGGCAATGAAGGATCAAGAGAGACACTAGTTACATTAGACATTATCCTTTACAAAGTGCTTTATTTGAAACATCGGCACATATATACACCATACGTAACGTGTATGCTATTCTGAGCCGGTAAACTGCAGTAAATTGTTCCGTTCGGTACGATGTTCCTTTATTGTCATCAGTGACACTGGATCACCCGATTATTGTAATGACGTAGGCATAACGGCAGTCAGACCACTGACAATGTCATAGAAAGAAATAAAATAGTTGAAATGGTATTGTTACATTGTTCACCTTGTAAGTCTGCATGTCTAACTTTCGGTCTCATTTTTTATTCTGGACATGACTTGAACGATTCAGAACTGTTATGTCGCTGGATGCACCGTCGAAAAAGAAATGAAATGTACACATCACCACGTACCAGATCTTGTGCTGACAGTTGCTTTGTAACATTTTTGAGCATATGTGACCACGAAGTAGTATAATTTGTAAATGGCTAAAGCTTCCGCTACTGTTATAGCGGAAAATTTTCAAGTTGAATGCCAGAAAAAAATATTTAAAAAATAAGGCAGCTTCGCACTAGTGGTGCTAAGCCTGAAAGCGGAGCTGGGTGATCTTCTTTGTTACAAAAGCTACTGTTTGCAAGTTGTGTTTTACACGATAAAGGCAAGAGGTGAGTGGCACCCACGCATAGACGTCAGACTCTGCCCAGGCGGCGCTGCGAAAAACGCCGCCACCAGCGCCCTCATCGTAGCCCTGGCACTAACTAGGTAGTGCAAAGAGAGCCGCCCGCAAGCGAATGTGCATAGGCCGCAATATAACCCTCCTCTTTCGTTGGTGTCGAGGCGCGGTTTCCTGAAAATCAAGGACCTGGAAAGCTTCTTCCGCCAATCCACGCTTCAGAAACAAAGGAAGCTGATCAAAGCGAACTGCGAGTACAATGCAAAATAAGTTTTAGTTATTCCCGCGCGCTGCAACTCGCAAGTACAAGCGAGCATCACACGACACCGAGTTCGAGGCAAGCCCTCCGACATCCGTTCTCTAGAGCCTAAATGCGTTAAAATCGGGTATATACGTATGCCACAGCGATAAAGTACCTACACACACGATCAGTTTACTTAGCTATGCATCTACGATCAGTGGTACAAAACTCGGTTCATCAGGGGCGAACTCCGGCGATTTTCGCCTTTTCAGTTGCATTCTCCCTTAATTCATCTCTCGCTTCCTGTGCATTGGAGTGTTTTATTACGCATCCTCAAATGGTCTCTTGATGGTCGTATTCCGTTTGTATGTACTGCAAATGGGGATACGTGCGTGTCCACTTTCGCGGGGTACAACCAAAGGCAAAACCGTGGCCTCCGAGATAGCTACGGCAACCGCGGAGGACACGGGCGAAACAAACCTGAAGGGGGTCACGACCAACATTCTGCGATTTACTTGTATGACGCGCGTGGTGTTAGCTAGTTAGAACCAGAACTCTAAGCCTTCAAAACGTACGTACGTCCGCGATGCTGTGTTGTGACGACCAACTCGTCGCGGTGTGCGTATCACGCGTCTCCAGTCTGCCTCTAGCTGCTCACTTCGTGTTACACGACAAGCACCATGGTCAGAGCCTCTCCTGAGCTTCATAGTCAAGGTTACCACGGTTTTGCATCAGGGCTACGCAAAACAACAGCAGAGCCACACATTCATGCCACCGGCTGTGGAGAACGCGGGTACTTCGCTTACCCAACACGCTCGCAACGGCCCGTATCCAGCGCTCTCGCCTTTCTTCTTCGTACGACAACTATGGAAATCGGTAAAACTGAACGTTGTTATTCCGTCTTTTACGTCCGTGGCAATTCACAACGCAACAGTGCGTCTTTTGCGGAGTTTCTTCGTAGCGTGCGGAGGGCTCTCGTCTGCTGCTGTTTTCGCCGTCGTTCAGGCGAGTGATCCAGCAAGCACTTCACGACGGCTCGGTGGCGCGTCCGACTAGCGGAGAACAATTCACAGCTCTCGTTCTAAGTGCTAAATGCGCAAACACACGCGATATTAAGCTCAATCGTTGTTTCGCACTCGCTAGTTGCACCTGGTCCCATAGCAAACTGTGCGAGAGAGTCGGTCTATGCACTACTCAATACTTCTCCGACAGGTGGCGCCACACATCTTGGAAACTCCAGAGTCTGACGTCTATAGGAGCCTAAACCCATTTCGTTTATTGTTTAAAAGAGGCTCACATCATCTTGTGAGGTAAGTTTGTCGCCAAATGACGTGTTACAAAAGCTACTATTGGCAAGTTGTGTTTTACACGATAACGGCAAAATACTTGGTTCCTTACCATGCCTGTGTGCATTTGTTGTTTTGTTGTGAGCCTTCATTATGTGTGTAAATCACTTATTGTGTAGGTTTTGCAAACTCTTACTGCAATTCCGTTTTCTGATCATAATATCACGTTCTGCTTTTCAGACACAATTTTTCAAGGCTGCTTACGCTGAACAGGAGCGACAATATAGCAAGTCACAAGTCTGATGCCTCCAGTTTCACCACTTTTAGGGGCGAAGCTCCTTAAGCCGTGGGTCGTGAGTCCCCGATGTATGTAGTAGCCACCTCTCATTTAGTTCGTGGAGTGTCCGCTAGATGGCGGTACTTGTATATGATTAGTTCGTTGAGTGTCCGCTAGATGGCGGTACTTGTATATGATGAAAACACGGCTCAAGGCCGGCTAGATAACTGAGGACGACGAAGTTGGAAGCTCGAGCAGCAAGCACGATTTCTCTGAGGAAGACGACGCTCGGGTCTTCGGTTCTTCGGACTTGTTCAAGGCAGGCTAGATAACTGAGGACGACGAAGTGGGAAGCTCGAGCAGCAACCACGATTTCTCTGAGAAATACGACGCTCGGGTCTTCAGTTATTCGGATTTCAACGCCTGATGCTCACCACCCCTTCACGAAGCGGTTCTGCCAGTCCGATCCCGCAACCCGTTCTTGCAGTGGATACTCCTGTCCACCGCTACAGTCGCCGACTGCGACGCCTTAGTCCCGAGGCCATCCCTCTGGAACTTCTCCAGCCAAGCCCTACATCAGGAGAAATGGCCACCGCCGGCGCTTCACAGGTGACTGTTGAGCAGCCGATGCGAGAAAGTTTGATGTTTAACATTTCTCACGTGTTTACTTTAGTGGGGCGAATTACTCGTATTCACGGTTTACCGATGATGCCCTCCGGAGCTTCGCCCCACTCATCATCATTCACCCCGTGGATATGCTGTAATTTTTTATTTATTCATAATCATAAGGAATAAATGTGGAAACATGATGCCGATTTCTGCAGTTTATTTTGCACCATATGGCACTATGCACATCACTTTCACACAGTGTAGTTGTCTATGCCTATACCGGCATGTACTTAACGAATATCGCGACGGCATAGTTGGAAATCACAGACCATCTTTTCGAGCTTTCTAGATTACTCTGCTGGAAAAGGTGTGTTGTTTGGACGAGTTTCATTTAAAATAATGCTAAAATTGAACTATTCTTTTTTTTGGAGTCGCTGTGCACAACGGGAAGTATTATTGGACTTGGGTAAAATGAATACTCCTTTATTTTCAACAGTAGTCGCGCAAAAGTAGATAATGGGACAACTAGGTAACTTAAAATAGTTGTGGAGTCGCTTGACACTTCGGTGTGTGTCATTTGACCCCCGTAGGAGTGTTACTGGCAAAAGTCGTCTGAGTCCCTCATCAGTGCGAAGGTGATCCTTCGGATAAGAGTCCTTCCACGCTTCCTAGTGGGTCAGGACACTCTCCCAGAGCGCGCCGACTCTGACCCACCAAGTCACCGTGACTCTTTAAAGAGGGTCGTATACGTGGCAACTCTCCGAAAGAGTCACCTATAACTCTCCGAAAAGAGTCACCTATAACTCTCCGAAAATAGTCACCTATACTATTCTTTTTCTTAGAGTGTGGTTTGCTACATCCTAATGGACGAACTATCAGTTGCCGGCCATTTTACCTGCGAAAGAATTATTGTAATGTGCGCGTGTTGGTGGTGGAGGTACTTAATAAGGGAGGCGTGCAGCGCACGGTTCGGGCCAATTAAACACGGGAGTCTGGCTCAGTAGTCCTATTGAGTAGCAGGATGACGAAAATTGCGGCTTTTACACTACTCTCGTGAAAACTAAGTTCAGGATTTACGTATTCACAAAGAAAATGAAAGTGTATTCATGTAACAGATACTTGTTTATTCTTTTCTTGATATTTTTGATAATTCGGCATTCGATGAATTTGGACATTTTTTCCGATCCTGTGGAATCCGAATTAACGAGTTTTTGCTGTATATCAGATGACAAAACCCCTTTACGTGGCCGTAGATCACGCAAACGTAAGAGTTACACAGTTACAACATTTACAATGGTTATTTTTCTACGTTTCGCAAAAGATACTGGGCTGAGGTTGTGAAAATAGACAGTGGGAAATAATGTGAAGGTATAGAGCTTGGCTTCTGCGTACACACGCCTTGGTAACAGCAGCAGAGTATAAATAGAAAGCTAATTTTGCCAGAAAGGGTTCTTGCGCCAATGCCGATGGTGCAATGCAGTTCTTGGGCAAAACAGCCTTCGGCTTGGCTCATCTCCTCGCACCGGAGAGGCTGCAGGAAAGCGCTCAAAGAACTACTAGAGGATGCATTGGCGAGCCGTGCTGACGCGTACCAAATTAAGAAACAAGCACACGCTGCAAAAAGTATGCGTCTTCAAGAGCGCCGTGTTCTGTAATAAAGCAAGCCCCGTTCTGGAAAGGTACGTCTACCTTACATTACCACTCATCTCCAGGGATTTTTGCGCATGTTTTTTTTTTCTCTTTCATGATCTATAAATGCACTCGCCTCTACCGCTGCACTGTTTGTTTGTTTTGCTGCTGCTACCTTTGTACACATCTACAAATGCATATTTGCAGGAGTCGCATGAATCCCTTGTAGCGTAATGCTCATCCTGTGCGTCATGTGCGGGGCTTCATCTAACACCGGTGGAAAGCGCACGTCAAAGGACGAGGCAGAGTGGAGAACCGACGTTCGGGGTTATTAGAGTTCGGCAATTCAGTACAGTGTCCCAATCACAGAAGCACTCCGTTTCTTTCGTGCGGTCTCCGCAGTCGACCGGAACAGGACCTTGAGCAAAGCGGTGGATGAAGAAGAAGGGATTGGTGGAAAAGCCAGCAAGATTGGACCGAGGCGGAGGTTGGGGAAGTTGGGAAGCCGGCCTTCAGTAGTAGGACTCGCGAAGGCGTGGTCGATGGACGACATGAAAGGAACGCTCCGATGAACATTTGTAAGATGGCTTCTCCTCAGATGTCCTCTTTTGTCCGATGATGCTGGGTCATCGGCAGGACACCAGATAATTTTTTTTCCTTTTGTTTGTCTTTCTTTCTCATCTTCTTATCTTTTCACCTTGAGATAACTCTTCTTGATTATGTTACATGCTTTAAGTAAGAGGGCAGAACAAATTTATCGGAGGGATATTCAGTTTCATATAGAACAATGCAGTGAGAAGAACAAGACCGCAATAATTAGCAGGGTGAACTCGTGCTTAGACGTCATTTCAGACAGGCATAGGTCACACACTATAATTCTTTTCATATGCGCTTAACGTGGTTTGGTTTTTTTAAAATAAGGGGTTGCGTGTTTCCAATTTGTTGCTTTTATATATATATAGATGCGCTTCTTTATAATGGACATTGTCTCTACCTATACATTGTTTAACTAATGTTCTATAGGGTACAATCACTCGTTAGACTAAAGAACGAAAGGAGGAAGATGGATTGAGGAGCCGCCTTTGTTAGACACAACAATAGAAAGAGAACAAATAAAGCGAAGGAAATCATAGGTGGCGTTATTTCTAGTATTTAAGTGCAGAATTTCAGAGATAAATGAAAAAAAAAAATAGCAACTCGGCCCCCTTGATGGCCAAACTGATAAACATCGCATTATGCGTGCGATGATAACCTATACCAACCGAGCTGCGGTGGCGGTCGTCGCACCGTCCGCTTTCTTGGAAATTTCTGTATGTATAACCCTGGGAGTACAGCATCTGTAATTAAATACCATTGCATAGTTTATTAAAACCGCCCATATGTAGAATGACTACGTTAGGAGAAGCATTCACTTTTAATTAGGGCGACAAATGCCCTAGATGTCAGTATTTATTAGCATAAACATGACTGTACTATTGCGCGTTGAAGAAGTTTTTAGAGAAAAGGGTATCATAGCCCAGGTTAAATATAGGGAGAGCCAGCAAATATACAAAAGGCAAAAACATACTATGTAGGTAAAGAGTTCAATGACGTAACCATTACAAAACAGCGGCGAATAAAAACAAGAAAAACATCATCATCATCATCACCATTGCCATTTTAATCCTAATCTTTGTCTACTGCAGGACGAAAGTCTCCCCCAGAGATCTTCATTGCACCCTTTGTTGTTGGAGCTGGTTCCATTTTATGCCAGCGAGCTGCCTGATTTCATCGCTCCCTTTAAACCTCTGCCGTCCTCAGCTACGTCTACCATACCTTGGTATTCACTCCGTTGTTCTAACTGGCAAACGGAGTCTGTCTTTCGCATCACGGGACCTGGTCAGGTTCAGTCTTTCTACTTGATGCCAGCTAGAATGTCGGCATCTCCTGTTTGTTCTCAAATACAATCTGCTTTCTCGCTGTCCCTTAATAATGTTATGCCTATCCCTTTTCGTTCCGTCGTACGCTGCGTGGTTTTATCCTTTTCTGGAGTTCTTTGTTATCCTTCAAGCTTCCGTACGGTACGTTTGTACTGGCAGTATAGACGGTTGCACACTTTTCGCTGTCGGCTCTAGGGACAGCGGTAAATTTCTTGTCGTTATTTGGGAATGTTTGCCGCAAGCGCACCCGCCGATCCTTGTTCTTCGGTAGATTTCATTTTCATGTGTCGGTTCCCCTATCAGTAATTACCTTAGGTATACATACTCTTCTACAGATTTCAGAGGTTGGTTGCAAATCATGAACTATATCTCTTTCGTTAGCCCGTTGACCATTATCTTTGTATTTCGCATATTCATATTTAGCTTTACTTTAGTTCTAGCTCGATTTAGGTCCTCTATCATTCTTTTGTAATTCTTCGCTATCATTCCTGAAGATGACCATGTCGTCCAAAAATCGTAGGTTCCTACGATATTTTCCGTCAATCTTTATATTATTTATTCCCAGTCTAGTAATATGAACAATTCTAAGCATGCAGTGAACAACGTTGGAGATATTCTATCTCCTTGTCAGACCCGTTTGTCTTTTGAAATTTCATTGCTTTTATTGCGCAGAAACAAAGTAGCTGTGGAGTCTGTATACGTTGCCTGAGGTAATTACTTATCTTCCAAGTACACCTTGGTGATGGAGTGCTCCCAAGACTGCTGCGATCTCTACCGAATCGAATGCCTTTTCGTAGTCTATGAAAGAAGGGGCTTGTTGTATTGAGCAGATTTCTCAATTACTTGGTTGCTTACATGGCTGTGATCAAATTGTAGAGTACCTTCCTGAAACCGGCTTCCTCCCTAGGCTTATCATAACGGTCAGCACATCAGCAAAATGTTCAACAGCAGATCAACAGAAGGTTCATACAGGCTGTTCCAAGCAATGTATCCAAAATACACAGAAAGCAGGGAAACGCTATATTTGTTCGATGCCTTCGTAATTTATTCTTCTGTAACCGCAGGCATCTTAAGATGACTAAGGACATCACTGGGACAGCAATTAAGAAGGTACTATAATTAACGTTTTAATTAGTGGAGTTAGGCGGTTATGTCAAATAGGAGAACTGAAGTTCTTCATGCGAAGAAATCATTGTAGCTTTGAGATTTCGAATAAGCGGCCTCTAGTAATAATTACGAAGTAATTGAATTTAACCAAATTTGGCGGTGAAATCGAAATAGAAACACGGAAGAGCACAACTGCCACATTCTTCTGAAACGTCTAGTCTGGGTGAGCGGCGTTATATCAACCATCAAATGACTTCTTTGTGTAAGTGTGCCGGCAGCGCTTGTAATTATAGCACGCATGGTGCATATATGTTAACGACCGCGGAATAACTACACCTCTGTAATCGTTGTCTTGAACAGTGACGTCATTCTGGTCGTCTGCTTGTTGCGCTCATCAATGTTGCGGTTTCGGTTTCGCTGTTGAATTTGGTTCAACGGCATCAATCAATCAATTTTACAGTCAATCAACTTTTATTCTTTCACAATACAGTGTACAATATGAGGATATACAAAAGAAGGTAAGAAAGGTGAAAAAAAGAAGTGTAAACTGAATTGGGACCTAATGTGAACTATAAACATAAATATTTGTTCGACAACGACTGTAAAAAAAGTAGTAAGATTACAAAATTATAAATAATGAGATACACTTATAACCAAAGGACGATACTAGGGAGTTTTCGAATAGGGGCCCCAATCTTTTCAGGGCCTCAAAGAAATAGCGTCGAGGCCACCGCGTATGCGCGAGATCTAAACAGTGTTCGGGCTTTGCGTTGGGGAAGTTATTTCTCTAATTTAGCGGGAGCCCCAAAGCCTGCCCCAAAAGCTTTGCGTAAAACAAACATGACGGCACTGCCGCACCCACTGAAGCGACGGCTCATGGCCAAAACTAGAGTGACCTAGAATAGGGGAGTGTCCAAAGCGCCGCAGACCCTATTCGAAAGCTCTTCGCTCCTGCTTGACCCAAAGCGATCACACGCAAAGGGCTTTGGTGCCCCTATTCGAAAACTCCCTATTAACATCAACGATGTGTCATCGGTAATTTAAGCTAAGTACAAATAACAATAATGAATAAAATGGTAAAAAAGAAGAAGCAGTTTGAAGAGAAAATAATAGGTCGAGAGAAAAAACAGTTGTACAAAAGAATGAATGTCACATAACAAAAATTTGTTTCAGTTCATCGCGAAGTTTATCGCTCTTTTTGGCTTTTTATTAGAAATGGTAATGTATTTCGTAATGATATGGCTGCAACGTGAACGGTCCGTTTGCCATAATTAGCACGTTCTTTGGGCAGAATGATGTGGTTAGGCTGCGCGAAACGAGTTGGGTTAGTATTAACTAAACATCATGAAGGAATTAATGACAGTGAGATTCCTTCATCAATTAGTTTGAAAAGAAGAGTTGCGAGATTGTATTTGACAAGGGTGGCAACGTCGAGAATGTTATTATCTTCTAGCAACTGTTTAGCATTGTAGGTGGGTGGACTCGACGTGATTAATCTAATTGCCGTATCGAATCTTTAATTCGTAATATTTGATTTTTGCTGCTTTAAGCCGAGCTGAAAGTGAGTTCGAAAATTTCTTGCACCGCCTAACTCCAAGAATTAAAAATGTTTATTATTTTAACTTTTTCAATTATTGTCACAAATGATGTCTTTAACCATCTTCAGATGCCTGCCGCTACAGAAAAAGCAACTGTGAAGGCAGCGAGCAGATGTCGCATTTGCTTGATTTTTGAGCATTTGGAACACATTTCTTGAAACACCCGGTATATGTTTTCGCCTTCACATTTAAGAAAGTGCTAAGAATCCCCCAAAGTTTTTTTATATTTTGGTTTAGCTTAGATATAAGGAAGTAACTGTAGTTTAGTGGACAGCTTATTGTCCTGATTAGGTGGCTGCCAAGTTATTTGTGACATGCATCAACTGTTTTTTTATTATTATAACTGTTGGAGCAACAGCCACATTTGGACCAATTTTATTCAAATAAAATTTTTTCTGTACTTTGAGTGTGTTTTTCATCTTGAACCTTCTAAATAGCTGCGGTTTACATAAGAAAATTGGAACAGTCACTTTTGCACTGAAACTGTAAAGTGTTTTTTTCTTTCTCAAAGGCAGTGGCCTATATTTTTTTATAGACAAACAAAAGCATTATGATGAGGCGTGCATCGCCCTTGAAGAGTCGTGCGACGCCCTGACAGCGTCGCTCCATTTCTCATCGGGTCAGCTGTTACGCTTGTGAGCTTTTAGTGTCGCCGTTAGCCTCCTGAAGTTTTTGCACGTTTTAGCTCTAATTATTCCTGAAGAGGCGGTGTTGCCTCAACGCTCATTCCTATTGTCTTAAATGCGTGAGAAATGCTTTCGTGAGACGTCTGAAGGAGCAGAATGCCATTGCACCGTTTGAGAGCAATGCATCCTATGGTTATTTCAGGAAGCGTACTTTCAACTTTGCGTCTTGAATTTTTCACTAAGATTTCCCGATAGATTTGGATATCTTAGGGAAAAACATAAGCACGCAGTTGAAAAGGACGTAACTCTGCACCAAAGGAGGATAGTACATTTACCTAAACTAGCTACTTTTGTTAAGGTATGTCAACACCCTTAGAAAAGATTTCTTTTTCTGTGAAGCATACCATTTTCTTTTTTAGATGCGAAGTATCTTATGGCGGAGTTCAATCCGGTGGTGGTGGTGGTGGTGGTGTGCGGCGTGACCACCCTTACTGCGCAAGCGCATACACTCTCCACTCAACCTTTCCCCTCCCCTCTCAACTTTCCCTCTCCCACCCTCGTCTCCACGTTCTCTCTCACCTCCCCCTCTCCACTCTTCCTCTGAAACGCGGGCTAGACATTCCGAAATTCTCTCCTGCGCAACGCCGCGATGAGCACCAGCGCATGCGCATCCCCCTCCCCTCTCTCTCCTCTCCTACGCTGCCCCCCTCTCGCACGCCTGCCGACTACGTTCCACGCTCGCCCCGTGAGAATTAACGGCCAGGCTAGAGGAAAGACAAGACGCGCGTAGCGTTCCTCTTCGCGTTCCACGACGCGAGGTCGGTAGCATGCCCAAAGAACGCCAACGGAACGCGATCGTGCAAGTGCTCCGGCTTCGCATCGCCTCGTGGTCCCCTTTAGCGGGAAATGGTGCAATTTTTTTCTACATTTCTGGGGTCCCTGTTTATTTAGGAAAAAGAAATGTTTTGTTTTATTCCGAAATCGTCCTAGAATTGTCAGCAATATTTCACGCCCCCGCCCCCCCCCCCCTCCGCACGTATTCAAAACCGGAACTGAAAGTTTCCAGTTCAATAATGCGTATTAACTAATCAGAAATGTCTCTACAAATGAATCTTATAACACTGTTGTAGTAAGCTATAAAAGCTTGGAGAAGAATTCTTTGACATTTGATGCTTTTGATTCAATAAAACATTATACACTCTCAGTCAAATCCTGGCTAGAATACACGCCTGCAAGCAGGAAATCCGGTCAAATTACGGCCGATGCTAGTCAGTTCGTTACGCGGCTCCGTAGGCGTGTCCCAGAGGAAACGGCCCAATTCTAAGTGGCCTTCTGAATAGCCGTGACGACCCTTAGCCGTGATTTTAGGTCAAATTTTTTGTGGCTAGGTACGGCCTGTGCTTACGCGTGACGTCCTGTCTGTAGACGGCCCTGCATGAAGTGGTTGCGGAATAAAAACAGCATATCCACGGGTGAATGATGAAGAGCTTGGGCGAAGCTCCTGAAGCAATCATGGTTACACCGTGAAATGTTCAGTGGTTTCGCCCAGCAGTAATCAAAGCGATACGCCGCTTTGATTACTGCGCGCCATCTGGCGTGCAGGGTGCCGCTGCATTTGTTTTCTTTGTTTTCTTCTTTTTTTCTTTTTTTTCCCACATATTGCACACATCTCTATGGGACAGCGCCATCTAGCATATCGTCACCCAACAGCAGTTTGCATGCATGGATGGATAGATGGATGCTATGAGCGTCCCCTTTATAACGGGGCGGTGACATGTCTGCCACCAGGCTCGAAGAAAAAGAAAAAGAAAAAAAAAAGAAAAAGAAAGAAAAGCTTCCTTCTTTCATGTTGGCCTATACCATATCTACATTGATTAAATCTATGTTATTATACCAGAAAAAATATAAATTCACGGTCCATCTCTCTGCCTCTTAAGGCAGAATGACCTTATTTTTCCCCCATTATTTATTTTTGTTCTGTATCTCTACTTTTCTGCCACCAATACTCTAACCGTCTCTTACTTATTTCTATCGACGTGTTCAGCTTTCCATTGTTGTCCCTAAAACCCAAGGCTTCATGTAGACTCGTGCCCACACGTATACCTGGGTGCATATCGCCACATTCAATCAGTACATGTTCCATCGTTTCCTTAGTTCCCCCGCAGCATGTACATTGTTCTTCTTCGTTACTGAATCTCGCTTTATAACTACGCGTTCTAAGGCAGCCCGACCTTGCTTCAAACAGTAAAGCGCTTCCCCTTGAATTATCTAAAACCTTTCCCTCCTTATTTCGTTTTTTCCTTTTTCGGTAGTTACCCAGAGCCGGCTTCTTTTCCATCGCTGTCATCTAATAAGTCCTCTCCGCCTCTCTGACCTTGATATTCAAAATGTACAGCGCCATCTGTCGACAATCCCATAAGCTCAGTCCGCCATGTTTTGTTGGGCGCGAAAACGAAACCAGTCGCATATCACAGCCTTTCAGGTGCTAGCTACGGATTTTTTATCTTCGTTCTGCGATGTCTTCCCACTGTTTCGCGCGCTGTTGAGGCAACGAGGGATACCTGGTAATGCCGCGAACAAAGTAACACTATTTTTAATCGAATTTATCAGTTACTTGAACGAAGGAACAGATGTACCGACGCGAACTTGTTTCGTCAACAAGGTCGGCACTGTGCTTTAATTCGGAAATGATCGGCGCACAAAAGCGCTCTTCAACGTCAGTTCTTATTTCTCCGTGCAATTTAGTTGCTCGCCTGCAGTATAAGGTAGACTTGCAGAACAATATATCCCGATATATGCATTTTAAAACAGACGGCCGACGTCGCACACGCGCGAGAGAGCATGATTGATCTACATTAACTTATCGGTGTTGCAGATCGACGAAAGCAAGGATTTACGTAAAACATGTGTAAGCAGTACCACAGACGCTGCTGTGCGCATCCGCGGAAAATCAGCGCAGCCACACAAGACTCGATCGGCGCAACTTAGATCCCAACAGGCATCTCTTTGCAAACTTCGCAAGACAGCGTGCGCCGAAGTACGTAGTCCGCATGCCGCGTCTGCCCTTCGCTTTACAGCTCATTATCCCTCCCATTTTATTGTTCTTTTGCTTTCTTCGTACAGCGTGCGCTGCGAACACTGAGCCAAGAGTTACGGAGCCGTACAGTAGGTGGAGCTGTTTGTCCGATAGATATCGCACTCATCTTTACGCTGATCGCGGCCCCACGCCGCCATGGGATGCGAAAGCAAAGAGCGCAATATTTCACAAAAATATGCGAATGAACGCACATGTATAGCGTTAAAGAAAATCAGAACGACAATACTAAATTGGCGCCATAGATTACGACCACAAAATATTATAAAGAACCAGTGTGCACGCATTACTCGGGTCGCTCTCTTTGTATACAGTTGAAACGCGGATGAGTATTTTTGTTTGGTTTGCGGTGCACTGCTCATGCATATTTCCATGCCATGTTTATTTCGAAAAAACTATGACACACCACTGCGGAGGGTGCAGAGATACTTGTGGCTAAAAAATATGAGCGGAGGAAAGCAGCACAGCGCTGCACAGGTCGCGCAGAAACAACGCGGTGTCGATATCTGACGAGCGCTCATGACGCGTGTATATAATCGCCGCGGTAAATACAGTGGAGATGTATTGCAGTGCAAGGTTATCTCAGAAGTTTGGCAGTCACATCTCCTCTGCAACGAACACTTTCTTGAACGCCTACCTCAGGTCGGAAGCGCACGCCACTACCGAGAACGGCGGTCTGGCTTTGCGAAGCGGTGTGCCTCTTGTAGCTGCAGTCCGGATGAGTTTTTATGCGCTCAGAACTCCTATATTGTGTTCTCGTCGATTTGTGGCAGTACACTGAGATCCTCTGACCATTCGGCTCTGGGTGTCGAAGAAAACGGCCGCATTTTCTTTGCTCGAAAGCTCCGCCAACGACTGCTGCTTAACCTCTCCGTGGACTTTCCTTATGGAGCCGCTAGCAGACGATTCCGCGACGGCGCCCAACAAAAAATGGCGGAAGCGCCCAGTGTTGCCGGAGCACCAATCATTATGAATATCCCCTATTGATGTTACATATTTAGGTGCAAGTGTATTTTAACGCACCTACTCCAATATGTGCATTTAGTGCGCATGTACGGCGTCGCGAGCTGCACGCACGGGCAGCGGCACATTTTCAGCAGTTCGATGATAATCACTTTCCGCAATTAGCACCTATGCGCGCTATGGCATCACATTCAGTGGTTCTTAATTACTCATATTTAGTATTTAATTTATCTTATATATGGGGACTAGCTAACGTCTTACTTTTATTCAACATCACACCGCCGTTCAAGTGAATGTCGAAGGCGTGCACAAAGATCAAGCACAACGTCCACAAATTTGCGATGGACAGGTCTCTCACAAAATGAACGGTTAATGCTTTTGCACTTCTATGCTGCGAACGTCCGCGTCTTGTTGGGACTGCTGTCCAAGAGATGATGCAGTACGAACTTAAATATATTATTGTTATTGTATGCCCCAATGAAACAGCTGCTCTCCGGCAAATGAGGTTTCTTCATAACTGGCAGAATATTACTGCCACAGCAGTACACAGGTTGGCTTCGTCGTGATTCAACGTTACACATACCACGCTGGAACACGAGAACTGTTGTAGATATTAAAAAAAAAGTGAAAAAGGTCGGTGGCATATGCTCTCCAGCTGCCTCGTGCACCTGTAATTGACGTTCAAATTCATCATGTAATAATGTATAGGCTACCATTGATAAAAAGCCATGCCACGCATGTTCGATAAATGTTGCTCACTTTCTGCGCAACTGCCCTCCGTTTGTTTCTTTTGTACAATGGTTAGCAAGAATCGTCTGTTGAACCTGTTTTGTAGAACACGAGCATTAACATTTATAGGTCAGTGCTTCAGCAGTTTGTTTGCAAGCACAAGTACTCTCTTTTTTTTAATGCATGACAAATGTCGTACCTCAACAACTGATGCAAGAAATGTTAAATGTAGTGTTTTATTGGAATAATGACAGTAACATCTGTTGCATAACACACTCCGCTTGTCCCAATGCTTGCCCAAATGCTGGGAGATGTACGAGATCCTGAATAGGGTGTGCTGCAGGGCACAGAAAAGTGTTCCTACAATTGACCATCTTGCAGAAAAACAGGTGGGCCAAAACCCTTGCTGCTTTGCCAGGACTGTCTTCCTGAAAAGGATATCAAACAAAGAAGTCCATTAGGCTTCTTCACCGCCTAAATCTGCTGTTGTTGTGAGCTCATAACTGCTTACGCTGTAAAACGGATGGTAACTTTTATATTATGAGATGGCAACTTTTATATTTTTATATAACTAATTGTGTCCCAAGTAATGTTTTTCTGAATTATTTTTATGATAACTTAATTTAGCCTACAGATATTGCAATTATCCTAGTTCATTGCAAGCTAATTGTGCTCATTACGCGCCCGCTAAGCCAACTGTTTTTTTAGTGATGACTGTTAAAATAACACCATAATTTCGGCAAACCTTAATTATTATAAAAATATGTTCTTTTTTACATTTTTAATGAAAAACTAATTTTTTCACCTTAAACGTCTTAAATAACTAAGAAGCTCATACTTCTAAATTAGTAGTATATTTCAGTGTGGTTTATATGTATTACGATGATATTGTGCGCTTTCGGAGCTGTATTCACAAAAACAACATAGGCGGGCATGATTCGTAACAGAAATTTTCACGCAATTCTGATGCTAGACGTACGATTAGGGTGTTTTAGCAGTGCCGGTTTACAGTACTGTAAGTACGGGAATACCGAACCGTCGGGGTCATCTCGTCACTTTTTTTAAACCGCAAGACTATGATTATCTACTATAGCCATCTTAACATGTTAAAGCGCGCATCGAGCAACTCGAGCAGACAAAAGGCTTTCGAATCGTGCTACATTTAACACGGAATCATAGTATCGTAGCGCAAAACGGTACGGTATTACCATCACTGCTAAAACACTATTAAATGCGAAGCATTTCTTAGCGAACCTTTGGCACTTCGAGCGTTTTTATCTACGTATCTATCCATCTATCTATTTATCTAGCCGCCTACGTCTGGGTGCTCTCATGATCGCCTCCTCAACTTGGTGTAGACCAAAATTGGCATGGGAGGGTAAGGGGGCTTGACGAATATGACTGTCGGGTCATGACATGAATAACGTGAAAATCCTGTCGCGTACGTCGTGAAACTCTTTCCTCCAGACACGTGTGGCACATAGCCGTTTACCACGGGCCGCGGTGTACGGGTATGTGCCACAGGTGATTGACAGTTTATATCTACCCAGGAACGGCGAGAACAGACATTGGTGACTTAAATGCGAGAGCGTTAAGAAAAATCGACATCGGCAGCGTTGACCCGACGAATGGAAAGAATGAAAATTTGGATCCCAGCAGGGGGAATCGAACCCAAGCATTCCGCGTGGCAATCAGGTATTCTACCACAGAGCCACGCCAGGTCTATAAACAGGATTGATAAACAGTCTATGCAGGCGTAATGTCGGTGCAACGTCAGTTGTGGTTATGATGCTGGCGATCTCATTTTGCAAGAAAGCAATAAACACTACATGATACTCCTACGATACAGGCGTCATCAGATTAACGTCTGTGGTTCCAGTGTTAGCTTCGCTTGTTTAGCAGTCTGATAAACATTACATTTGTATTCATATGATTGAGCAAGCCATATTGAAGCATTGCTCGACCCCGGAGGAATACATTAACGAAAGTTACGTATGATATTTACATCATCGCACCGTAAAATGCACTTGGGTAACCAGAACGACGTAGTATCTTCTTCATTTCTTACGAGGCTGGGCGATGGCCTCATGCTGACCGAGGATGCTGCCAGATTGATTGACAACCGTTTTGTAGACTAGGCTACGTAGGCCACATACACCCAGGTAATCTACGAATACGACAAGCACCATGCGCTGATGTTGGTCTACGTAGCACTATCCAAGCCTACCAGCCTCGACGGCCTATACCTCATCAGTGCGAAGGCTGACTTCATGTTCCGACATGTCGCCGGCTCTATCAACAGACAATTTGTCGACGAAATGACCGAGGCATCCACGATTTGCAACAGCTGTACTGTACCTCACACTTCACTACACATGGACCCCTCGTCACCGCGATCACGACCGGATCCAATAACAAGTCTTGACCAGCTGCTGGTACTCACTGAACACGGTGATGCTGACCTCGTTCACGAATTGTCAAGAACCTCTTTCACCCATACACGCGGATTCGTGAAACGTGCGTGCGTTCTCCATCATTAGGGCCAAGTATAAGCACTACATATCAGCTTACTGCTTTTGGTGTTAGTAACACCCACGTTGACGTTGGCAGCGTTACCCAACTCTAAACAACTGGTTATATAACAAATATGCGGCTCTTCAACATATATGTGTGCGTATAAAATTTATACAGACCTTTAGCATCTTTTCGTAACGTTTCTCTCAGTAAAAAAATTACGCCACAGTCACCTTCCAGCAACATGCTTCGCATAACATCGATTCCCAATGTACGTGGGATCTGCCAAATATTTAACAAGGCTGGTTCTCCGATGGTAAATATCGTTTACGAAAAAAAGAAAAAAAGCTTTCTGAATTCAGCCCCGTGATATATTGCTGGATTTAGCTTCCAGAATTGTTATAATAGAGAGTTTTTCGTGCCCAGTCCCCCACGCAGCTTGCGTACCCAAGATCTTGCGTTTATTTGTACTCTCCTTGTGGGTGGCTGGCAAACAGGAGAAGGCCCACAAAAGAGCACCAAGAGCTAGGAGACTCAATGGCTTAGGGTCCCCATTACCAAAAAAAAGTGACGTTCTTCTACAACTTAGTTGGAGGTTTATAAACTTGATATTTCAATTTATTTATTGTTACCATTTTGAAACATTCCTTTTTCTAAAAGAAAGTTAGCGGCCCTACGTTATGCTAGTTAGCGGCCCTTAGTGCAGTGATTACAGAGAGAAATGATTTCTTTCCCGTCTGTTTATGGTAGCGAGTCCCCGAACTAAACTTTCCTCTTAAAACCGTTGTGGAAAACATTTTACGGTAGCTAGACGCAGCTGCTCCTAAGGGTATCCCCTATTGGCTGCCGTTATGACAGCTTTGCGAGCACAACGTGGTCAGGCTGCTTGAAATTAGAGGAGACGAAATTCGAGGAAGCGCCGAGTTAAAACTTCTTCGAGACGACGGGGATTTCCGCCAGTAAACTACGAACTTCTTTGGCGCCCAGATGGAGAGGCCCTTAAATTGTGGGCGAAATGAAGTCTAGAGCAATGCTTCATTTTACTTTTTCTTTGCGTGGAAGAAAGATGAGGCAATGTCGCGACGGGTTATGCCTTTATCTGAAGATGCAACGGATGCCCTGGCTTTAGTCGGGCATAGTTCTTTACATGAAATACGGCAAAATGAATAGGCAACATCAGCGCCCGCAATTACCGGCTGAATCGATTTAAGTCATGCATAATTCTGCTGGAACGAACTTTGCGCACATTAACTTCACTTTTTAACGCAACAATGATTGATGCTGTGTGTCTCCCTCAGTGCATGCACCCACGGTGACTTGCATGCCCGCCCCTTTCGTGCGTGCTAGACGCGCAATAAAGCAGCCTCATCAAATTCGACGAACAAAAAAAAAAAACTTTTTTCAGGGCTAATTAGAAATTCCTAATTCAAGGCATAGGTTGTGATTGGCTAGAGAGAGACCTTATCACGAGGCCTAATAAAAGATTTGTGACCACTACAAAACAAATAATCACAAAGATTACGAGTGATATCTAACCGCAGCGGCTGTATACACGCAAATCCCGTGATGTAAACTATTTAACGCAATTTCTGTCCACGCTGGTTAGTTGTAATCAATAATTTTCTGTATAGTAGGATTAAACCACAATGACTACAGTTTCGTAATAGAATACTTCTTCACAACTGTCAGGGAAGCAGAAAATATGAAGGCCTGATTTTATTTCCGTTGCACAAGAGCAGCACCTTTATATGGTGCAGACAGTCGATCTGCTCCTCAGTTTGCGTGGTCTTAATGTCGTTGAGCATGAGAATAAATGTGACAATAACACACGTAACTGATACACGGGCTCCATATGATATAAATACGTTTGATACGTTCAAGGATAGGGTATCAGTTAGCAGACTAAGAAGGGCTTGCATGCCCAAGAATTTCGGACATTGCCCATTTCGCCACCGTCGCAGACTAGCGTAGCCCAACGCTAATAATAATAATAATTGTGCTGCCTGTAATCACTGTGGCAGCGAGGAAACCATTGCACACGTACTTTGCCATTGTCCTCACTACAGCTCTCAGAGACAACAGCGTTCAGCAACGTTAGCACGCCTCGATGACCGGCCCCTTTCCGAGCTGCTCTCGGAAACTTTGGAGTGCGGGAATGTTCGAGTTTCCAACCAGAAAGCTACCAAGGCGCTGCTGAAGTTTCTGCGGTCAACCGGACTCGCTAAACGACTTTGACACTCCTGTGCTTGAGTGGGTGTGCGTTTCTCCCCCTTACCTCTTCCCCAGTGCAGGGTAGCAAACTGGAAAATTTCCTTCTGGTTAACCTTCCAGCCCTTCACTTAACCTTTCTCTCTATATATAGATATATATGTATAATTATTGGGGTTTAACGTCCCCAAACCACGATATGATTATGAGAGACGCCGTAGTGGAGTGCTCCGGTAATTTCGATCACCTGGGGTTCTTTAACGTACACCTAAATCTATGTACACGAGCCTCGAACACTTTCGCGGCCGCCGCGGCCGGGATTCGATACCGCGACCTTCGGGTCAGCAGTCAAGCGCCATAACCACTAGACCACCGTGGCGGGGCGAAGCTTTACTACAGGAAATGTTTAAAGTTCCATATGTGCGAAAAACATATAGTGTGTCCGGAAAAGGTACACACTTGTGCGGTTTATTAAAACAGGTGTCGGTTTTTCCTAAGCAAACGAACTGTATCCGGCTTAAACATGATGGTGCGTTTAATCTGCTTTGCGAAAGAAAACCATCTCCCCCAGTTTTTTCTTCGCAAACACGCCTAGATACAGCGAACAAGTCAGCGTTTGATCTGTGCGATTAGGCTCTGTTCACTGAAACCATGAAACGGGCACTATCCCACATACTCCAAGAAGAACCATAGTACTAAGCATGGGTGCTATGCAGGATGGCCTGAGTTTGGCGAAACTCGCAATCTTCCCGAGCTCTGGCATCACCCCCTTTTGAATGAGCTAACAGTACGAAAAGTTCAAATCTATCCCTCAGCGCGTGCTGCGTTCCGTTGGTTACGATGGAACGCGGCGTCACGTCAAGGGTGGTCGACAAAGTTGGATGGTGTCTTCAAACCAGAGGCATCTTCTTTGATTTGTTTGTCGTCTCACTGAGCACAGAAGTGCACCCATGCAAGAAAAGTGTAAGAAACTTTTACTAACGACATTTTTTTAGAGGTACGGGCTCTTTAAATTCCTTTTCAAGCGTTTAATGTCTGCATCGAGTATACCTTACAATAATCAGCATCGCGGCCTCTGAGATTAGCTCCGACCGAGCGCTTTAGAACACCGCGATCGGACCTGATCACCGGGGCCACGTGTGTAATCATCATGGTCGGCCTGCACATTCTAGCGCGTTGCTCGACCGGCGCTTGCCATTTTCGTCCTCTTATTATTCGCCTGCTCGCTCCCCGAGCACGTACGCCCGGCCGATTCGCTAGTTGGCTGGGCGCGGTATCGGCCGCGAGGAGTTACGGAGTCGCCCTCTATCGGGCGCACCTCGATTGCGTGCTAGGTAGGATACCGCCGGCGCGCTCCCCATAGGTTTTGCTGTCGGCGCTCTACAGATAAAATCACACCATCTCCCGCTAAAGGGGACCATGAGGCAATGCGAAGCAGTGTTTCGGCAGTAGAGCCCGCGTTTCAGAGGTGGAGTGGTGAGGGGGACAGGGGAGAGGGGAAGTGGAGAGGGGGAGTGGAGAGAGGATGGGAAAGGGAAATGAGAGGGGGAAAGGGAATGGGAGAGGTGATGTGGAGAGGGAAAGGGGAGAGAGGGAAAGTGAAGAGGGTTTGCGCATGCGCAGTAAGGGTGGTCACGCCGCACACCACCACCAACACCACCGGATTGAACTCCGCTATAAGATGCTTCACATCTAAAACACCTCGCGGAAGCTCTCCAGAGCATTTCTGCAAGTACTATCGAAAGGAACTGTGTTCTTTACTGTCAAAATAATCATTTTCGACGAACTGAAAGCACAAGATAGTCTACAGTCGCGGTCTCTGCAGAAAACCGAGCACCCGCTTCACGCTGTCACCGCGTTGGAGACCCCTGAACCGGCTTCTTGCGTGAAAGGTAGTCACTCGCTGAGGGCAAACTATGTGAAATATCTCGTTAGAGTAGACTGCCTGTATAGCCAAACGGAGCATAACAGAAAGAAGCCTCAAGCCAGCGATCGCACGGGTTCGCGACGACTGACGGTGCCTCTGCATGTATGTTCGTACTGATGGTTTCGCTTTTGCTACGAGCGCGTTTTGGCGCCGCGCTGTGAACTTTAGGCCGCAAAATATGAGAATTTGTGAGTACACAAACAACTACTATTGCGCGGACGCTATCAGAGCAGTTCAATACCAATTTCCTTACAACTGCGGCTTCGGTGCGCATGGCAACTTTGTGACCTGCCGTCCCGACAATTCAGTGTTTTTTTTTCTTTTTCGGTCTAAATTCGGGTACGTTTCAATGTCATTTGACAAGTTGTCTCGCACTGCGTATTGATCGGTCTTCTCAGCGGGCAAATGCCGCTGCTTCTGTTTCTTTATTCAGCGCATTTGTTTCGTTTGGTGCTCACACAAAACGTGAGCAAATGCGACGCCTTTTTTTAATGCTCCTTAATTATCGTTCCGTTTGCATTCCAGTGAACTTGCCGCTCTCTGTCATCAATAAATTCATAGACCAAAGCTTCACCACTTCGAGATTGCTGGTGGAAGGAGAACCAGTCTACGAGACCTAGCATGTAGTAGCATGCGACGCCTAGGAAAAGAAAGAAAATACAGTAACGTTTGCCGGACTTGTTATGCAAACGTCGGCTGTGAACTAGGACCCACATGAACTTAAAATAGCGGTGAATAAAATAGAAGGTACTGCAGCAGCCAGCAGCCGTAAAACAGGATAGTAATTATTTGGCGAGTACCCTAGCAATTTTGGCAGCAGTGTCGTGTCTAACGCCAACAGGGTGGCATCTTTCCCACGTAAATAAATGAGGCTCCAAGAAAATACATGGGGTTGGCCGGTGGGCCGATCATCGGTGGGCCGATCACGGATGCAATGCAAAATTTATGTAGCTTATGAAGCAATGCATGCCTCATCAAATGGGATGGTTGCCTGTCGGCGTCCCGCGTCGGCGGCGTCAACACGAGTGATGCAAAAAATAATCGTCACGTGATGGTGTCACCATATGACGTCATCATGATGTCACAGATCGCCAAAATATGTAGCGTCATTATGACGTCACATAATGTGACGTCACATGATGACGTATTCACACGTCATGGTAGCTTTGCATTGCCTCCGTGATCGCTCACGGAGGCCGTGCAAAACAGCGTTAGGTGCAGAACGCTTTTGGAGGGGGGCGCGGGAGAACCAGTACATCGACTGACAAGAAGAAGATGGCTTTCGCCTTCTAGTCATCTTTGACGAATGCATAAGGGACCCTGTGCGTTTTTTTTTAATTCAACGTATCTAAACAATGACCTGCGCATCTGCAGCCGACTTTGTGGACGCTGAGCACGGGGCCGATGATCAAGAGGTCGCATTGGAGGGTTCTGAGATGGCATCGCACGTGGTAAAAGGTCGCGCTTTTACCATCCTGTGGCAGATAAGCATCATTTGCCGGCGGGAAGCGCGCGCGAGCCATCTTCTCAGTGCGCGCTGTCTGCTACTCACCGAACATCGCAGGCCCGACGCAGTAACAAAAGTCTTCGTCGCGGAAGTGCTTGTTGCACACAAGACTCGTAGCGGATGGCTACTTGCCGGTTCTTAGCTTTACAACCCATGCTTCACGCTATTTCTTGTCCCGCGGTTACCAGTGCAGGCTGACACTGGGCTCTTTTGCGTAAGCGCGGCACTGCGGCACCGAGCGGTAGAGCCCCATGTTCGTCGCCTTCGGAGGCAGCCACTATAGGGGTATTCAGACGGGGGAGGAATGCTCGGGGGAGACGGGGGGGTTGCGGATCACGTGACCGCGACGTCACGGATTAGCGAGTGGGCGTGACCCCCCCGCGCCTCCTCGGAGGAGACGGGGACGTTTTCCCCGAAAGGACAAACAATCCCCCGGCGGTGGGGGATGTGGCGGAATTTCTGGCTCTTGTTTGGCCACATTGTTGCACTTGCTCCTGCAGAGAGCGGCAGTGGGTGTCCAGTCTGCAGTTGGGGTCATCTGTAGCTGGGGTCATCGTCGTCAGCAGCTGGTGAAACGGGCGGTACAAGCCACAGGAGTAGTCTAGTAACACTGGTCTCCCCCTCCGTTCGCCCCGTCCGTGTGAGTGGGGGGCATTTGTGGCGACTTCTCCTCGCGAGTTGACGTCACTAGGCTCCGCCTTTACCCCCCGAGCATTTCTCCCCCGTCTGAATACCCCTTATATTACAGTAGTTTTATTGAGTAGAAAATGAGAGGAAAGTTCCGAATTTGAACAGACCGCAGCGCATGTGGGACTTCAAACTCGTTTTCAAAGCACGCGGCAGTGCGCCACAAGCAGCCGACGCGGCCGCTGAGACCACGTGATCCTACCAAGCACGTCACGCCGACGGTGGCGCCGGCGTTTCCAGTGGTGGGCCTCGAGGCCAATACCTAGCTAATTAAGTCAGGACATGCTATGATCAAGCTAAATAAGCCAAGCTATGCTAAGGCTGAGCTAATTAAGCCGCATTTTACTAAGACCATGTTAATGAAGCCGTGTAAAGCTTAGACCAGGCTAATTATAAGCATGCTAATTAGCGCGGCGCTAATTAGGAGTGCATAAACTAAAACCAAGATAATTACGACCTTACTAAGGTCGTGCTATTTAGGATTGTGCTGATTATGATTATGATAATTACTGTCATACTAATTAAAACCTTGCGAATTGAACATGAGTAATTAATGTCATGTTAATCAAAATGTTACAAATTAAGACATAACTAGTCAATTCATGTTCATTAAGCCCTAGCAAATTAAGACCTTCAAAATTGAGACCGAACGGTCGTGGTCTTCACTCCGAAGCAGACCGAGCAGACTGAGAGACGAGCCACGTAAAAAAGCTGCAACACAAGCTTCTCCGATGGCTCCAGCCTTGCACAAGTAGTGTGAGCTGACCAATTTATTTTATATGCAAAGAAGCTGCTGCTTAACGTCCACCACATGAAACGCTTGGCAGGCAGACCGGTGCTATGACAGTCACGAGTTGAACTGGGCCTTTTGAGAATCAACGAGTTTGTACCCCAGTTCGCCCGGGGTCAATCAGTTTGATTGACAACGGCCGCGGCGAAGGTCGGGTCCGCCCAACGCGTTTGCTCTTGCCGAGGAGCAGTGCTCACGCCGCAACGCCAGCGAGCGGCACGATTCATCTTTGACCTTAATCGCACAGACAATGCACACACACACGAAGAACTAAAGGTTATATCATCACGTGGCTACGACGTCTCGCATTCAATTTCACCGCGCTCACGACGTACCACTCACAGCCATGAAGCATGCGCCCCTGGTGACATTTGCGGCGAGAAATATTACTATTTACCTGTGTGTGGAAACGTTGTTTCTACCGATTCGTTACTACAGGAAAAAAAAATTGCAGTGGCTTAGCTCGGCTATGCCAGGATATACGTAGCGTTAGCAAAGGTTCAGCTGATTATTCTTAGCTTTCCAGATTGTCTAGGATTATTAGCCTTTTTGTTCATTCTTCGTACGCTGAACCGCTAATTGCCAGGCAACTACTTCGGGATCCGATGAGATAAGCTTCTCGGCTCTTCTGTGCCGTCGAGCAGCATTTGCGCTCTCCTTCTCCATGGCGTTACCCACCTGCAAACGCCAGTCAGAGGCGCTATCAATCGGCCCCAACGCAGTGTCAGACGGCGACTGCACAGCGAAGGCGAATAGCTTCGCGCGCGCCGGCGCCACTGTGTCTATGGCTACGAGGTCACTCCTCTAGAATGCGGCGCAGACCAGCAGCGGCGAGACGCGCGCGGCGGTGGTGGAGTCTGCGCGCGCGCCGGCGCCAGCCTGTCTGCCGCGCCTACGACGCCGCTCATTCCGAACGCGCAGACCAGCAGCGGCGAGCCGCGCGCGGCGGTGTCGGAGAGCGCGTGAGATGCCATCTCCGGTGACCCAGCTGTGTGACATCCCTGATCCTCGCGCATGCGCAGCACGGCTCATGACCCTCCACGTGAGATCGGCTCCGGCTAAGCAAGTGTAGCTAACGCTACAAAATCTTCAGACGTGTAATGTAAGTAGCAGTAACCTGTCCATTTATTTATCTGTAATATTCGAGAGAAGCGAAACTAGCTGCACGAGAGTGCTGCGTGTGCGCCCTTGTTGCCTTCGAGAGTGGAAATTTCCACGGTACAGGTGTAAGGAAAGAACTTGCCCGAGAGTGGACAAACGCCCAGCTCAATGATAAATCTGATTGTTTCCTGAAAAGATGAGAAGAATGCATGAAATTCATTCGGAGTGTGAACGAGAACAATATCCTAATATATCTTCACATACGAGATGTATTCCACTATATAGAGAATCGGACGCGTTATTCGAAGGTCGCAAGTTCGGTTCCTGCCGGTGACAAGTTATCTTTACGGCCTCTTTTCTTTCTTCAAATCTGTGCCCTAATTACTACAAATGACATCCCCTATAGGCGCTGCACAAAGCGCCGACGGCGCCGTCTGTCGCCACGGCTCGGAAGCATAGGTGGGCTCGGGCGAGCAGTGTTCCCGTGAGCGTCAAGGCGAGTGCTCTAGTTGCTGTTATAGTTGCTTTTTCCATCGCAATTTAACGCTTCTGTCAGCCTTCAGCGATGCCCAGAAACAACTGCTGCGTAGTTAGCTGCTCAAACACGTACAAAAACTCGCCACGAACCCACTTCTACAGGTTTCCGGTGCTACTTCACGAGCAAGAGTGAGGGCGGCGATGAATTGTCGTTGTTCGACACAGAAGGTAAGCAATCGTACTTTGTTTACCTCAGCGTTGGAAAGATTACCGTGTTTTTATTTCCCCACTTATGTCGCTACGCCTTTAGTGAACGCTACCACGTTTACAGCGGGTCGCCTCGCTCACTTCTGGAAGCTACAATGCACATGAGGTGGTTGTTACTCATGAGACACAATGCCTGTCTTTGAAAAACCGAATGATGCGAAGTGGAAAGCCAGACAATGCGGAGTATAGCTATGAAGAAGTAATTGCGTTTAGACACCTTAAAGAAAGGACTCCGTTTTAAAATCACGTGACGGCTCCGTCAGAAAAGGGCCGATTGAATCACACATGTGCAGCACGGCATCGGCTGCATGCTCTACCTATTGATCGCACTGGCATGCGATCTTCGGTGCAGAATGTTCGCTGTGCGCTCACGTGAGCTATCTGCATATTGGCTGTACAACCTGGCACCTGCGAGCATTAAAGGCTTTGGACAGGACATTAAACCTCGTTTTGAATGCCTCTTAACGTGGCTTCATGGTATTGGGAAACGCCCGAACATTAAGCCCTGATATCTGCCACTAATACACATTCGCTTTACACAAGTTGTGTAATGCGTGGGGTCGATTCTGAAACCTTCAAGTTTTTTCTTTATTCTTGTTAGTGGTGCTAGCTACTCTTTTTTTTTTGGCATGAAACTGGTGAATATATGTTCATGTTGCTTCATTGTAGTTTTGTATCTCCTTTGAAACTGATTGCAATGAAGCACGGGGTTTACAAGCAATATTTATGACCACTCTCCGCATTTGCTTTGAAACTGTGAATATTGCAGATATGTACTTTTAACTTATTGCTTGCTTCTTGCACTTTTCTGTAATCCCATGGACCTTTTAGAGAGGATGGGATCCCCTGGGAACCTACGAAGGACACCAGGATCTGCAGCCATCATTTTCTGAAAGGCGAGAGATCAAATGATCCAATAAACCCAACTGACGTAATTATTGCCCGAGTCCTATACGTGCTATTTTATTTCTCCTAAATTTATAGTGATTCATGGTTTGGAAGTTTTACCAACGCTGATATTTCACGTGGCCGCACATGTACAAACCATTCGCCAGCGCGATAGCGATCCGCCAAAATCTACTATAAAACACAAGGCATGTAAACAAAACTAGCGTGTCCATAGAAAACCATGGCTCACGCGTCAACAAATGAAGCCATTAGCAGTCGAGGTGTTTTAAATAAAGCGGCGTATTTACGATGAGTGCCACTTCCCAGGGAATCTTGTTGATCCTCGTCTGGGCATGGCCTCCGAGATTGCGTGCCGGATCTCGGAGGCCATGGTCTGTGGCAAACGCTTGGCGCATGTGGTGACAATGTCGTCCCGTAAAGCTGTGAAATCGAACACGTGTCCACTATTATAAGGTTCGGTTCATTTGCGCACACTGTGACCGCAGAAGCAAATTACTTGGGACAAGCGCAAGTGGCAAATCACGCGCAAGCACATCACCCATGCTTGCAGCGAAAGCAGGCGCCTCCGGCACGAAGCCCGCCTGCGGTTCCAACGGCCGCCGCTACGCGGCTTTCGGTGGCGCCCCTATAGGCGCTGAGCACCGCCTATACTTTCCTTGGCATTATTGTCTGTTAGCTCTCATTATTCTTGTGTAGTATATTATAGCAAGTTGGCGGGAAAGAAAAGTGAGGGTGACGAGGAGGGAAAGGAGAAGGGGAGAGAGTAAATCGTAGCCTAGAAAGAAAGAGAAAGAGAGAAATAGAGAGGAAGAAAGACAGAAAGACAAAGTAAGAGAGAGAAAGAAATAAAGAGAGGGAGGAAGAGATAGAAAAAAAAGGAAGCAAGAAATGGAGAGAGATAGATAGAAGGGCAAGAAAGAGAAAGACAGAAAGAGCGAGAAAGGCAAAGAAATACAAATGAAATACGTAGATAGAGATAGAAAGAAATAGAAATAAAGAGAAAAATAAAGCGAAACAAAGAAGGCCACCTAGCTCCGCACTTCCTTCAGGCTTGGCACCTCTAGTGCGAGGCTGCCAGAATTTTTTTCTGTCTTTCGCATTGCTCAATGCTCCCTCCTTCCTCCATGCCGGCAATCGGGCCTTCATCCACGTGCTTAGCAGCGCAACACTGCTGCTGGCACAGGCAACGACGACGGCCATGTGCTCCTATCCAGGCAGCAATGAAATGTGGCAACGTGAAATGACAAGTCACCTTAATAGAAGATCAGATTACCATATCAGAAACGGCTGGTCGCCGACAAGCGAACAATCGAGAGAGCATCAATTCTATGCTGCTTGACTGCTGACCCGAAGGTCGCGGGAATGAATCGCAGCCGCGGCGGCCGCATTTCGATGGAGTCTAACTGCTAGAGACCCGTGTGCTTATATTAAGGCGCACGTTAAAAAGAACCCCAGATTGTCGAAAATTTCAAGCAAAATTTTCACGCAAGAGCGCGAAGCAGTCTTTTTTTTTCTGTAACCGTGATCAAATGATTCAGTTTTACAGAACAGAAGAATAAAAAAAAAAAATCAGCGTATCAATTACTGTAAATGATTACAAAACGTTGTTACAAAAGAGTGTTCCTCATTTGTCCGCTCACTTATTCCACTTTTCCAGCCCATAACCCGTGTCTGTTTTCCAGGTACTCGGTTCGCGCAAGGCAATTCTCGCGCAAGAAAAAAAAAAGGGGGGGGGGTGGAGGGGCAGACACGGCAGGAACAGTGCTGCGACGTACGTTAAACAAAAGAAAAAAAGTGGGGGGGGAGGGGTCTATTCTTACGTCGCACCATTAGCAACAAAGGAATGACGTCGGCTGCACGGTCTAAACAAATGCAGACTGGCACGCATTGCATCCAAACGCCCGATGAGGGGAAAGGATAAAGACTCCTGACCAGCTTGCAAGCCACCCGCACGCGACAGGCATTGTGTGCGTGTGCTCCTTTGTATTCCGGGGAGCGCTTTCCTTTCCTCGCTGTAGAAGCCCGTGCACGTACGATTTCGCCATAGAATTATACGCGATATGCGCTCGCAGGTATATTTTGTCTTTGTTCACCGTTATTATTTTTTATACACACACGTAGGCAACGCCTTCGCAAAACTACGCGGCACCATAGAACGCGCAGTGGTCGTAACATTGCTGGCAGCCCGGTTAAGAGTTTTCTTGAATTGCAACAACTAACTATTCGTGGCAAGCTTGAGTTGGCGCTTTTGAAGACGGTCCGCCATATCCGGGCTTTTAATGTTCCTGAACAATCTGGGGAGGGAGAGGCGCGGGCGACAATGGGATGTTATTGTTTGAGCGGAGTAGCGGATGGGAATCGGGGGTTCTGCTGTACAGAAGGTGAGATCTCCCATTTGTCTGGTTGCTTCGCGAACGAATAACCAAGGCGATTTTCTCCTTTCGTACACAAAACTTTCTATAGCTTAAACAAGCGAAATTGCATAGTAGTACTGACAAAAATGAGCTGCTCCCAATTAATATGAAAAACTTATGCATAAATCCTCATTGAAAGACGCTACGTATTTTCACCTGAAAAATCGTAAGGAAAAGCACCAAAGAGCTTAAAGAGGCCTTGTCTCGTTGTTTTTTGTTGTTTTTTGTTGTTGTTTTTTATGCTTTCGCTTTGTGTATACAGAAATTGAATATTATAAAAACTTGGGTTTTACGTCTCAAAACCACGATATTATGAAAGTCGCCGTAATGGAGGACTCCGTGTAACATGTAATTTCGGCCATTTAGGGTTCTTTAACGTGCACCTAACTCTCAGCACACGGGCCCCCAGCATTTCACCAATATCGAAACGCGGCCGGCGCGGCCGGGATTCGATCCGGCGACCTTCGGGTCAGCACTCAAGCACCATAATCACTAGAACATCACGGTGGCTAACAAGAATTTACTGAGACACATTGTCAATTACATTTCGAGCATTCTTGGGGGGGGGGATGATTTCCCCTTCTTTGGCCTTTTGAAATAAATTCGAAAAACGTCCTATCGAACACGCAACTGCCATGCGCAGTGTATTGCAGCCTCAGTATTGCGCGTAAGATGAGATGGCAGGTGATGGTTTAGCGCTAGTGGGCCAACTTGTCAATGCTGTAGGTTTGGTCTTTGTTCATAGCGACGTTGCTGAAACTCTTCTAAAGTGTCTACGTACATCTTATATGACCTAATTTAACGGAGAGACGCTTTCGTTGAAAATTTAGATAGCTGCTTTCTTTTCTAACGCGGGATCCGAAATTGGCACAACTCATAACGGTGATAGCGATATGTATAACTGACGTTTCTCTGTAATAATATGTCCCATTTTCTACACATTTTACTGTGACATACCTTGCAATGCGGTGCACATTTTAGTAATATGATATATAAACACTGGGTCTCAAAAATTCGGCAGTGCACACTCTATTTTCCATTAAGAAAATCTGCATTTCGAGGAGGAATTAATGCTATTTTCACGGTGTTTTCCTTGCATGGGAATTACTGACTCTTAATCGACAATAAAGGAGTGTAATAAACCTTGATTAAATCGGCAATCACGCGACATGTCTAGCGCTTTCGTGTTTTGTCAATATCTCAGCGGCACATAGTGAAATGCATGTAGTGCACAGTGTCGGCTACAGCTAATCCTACAACGTTGTTAAACGCGTGTAGCATAGCAAGTTCAGCTACCTCTCAGCTATGTGAAATAGCCGATCGGGTGTCTAACCGCGAGTGACACCACAACGCACGTGCGCGCGCGTATACATGATTGAGAGTGACATCCACGCAGCGAATATCTACACCGGATAAGCGCGAATAAAAATGTTATAAATGTCGCGATAGCTGCATTTGAACTCTGCGCATCTAGCTCCAAGGTCCAATATACACCACAGAAGCCTTATCAAGCGGCATAGAACGCCGTTAAAGCAAGTGCGTTGAGCACTTGGCGCGTTTAAAAAAATTATTAATACCAAAGTTTTAAAATTACGATACGATTATCATATTAATTTATGGGGTTTTGCATTTCAAAACCACGATATGATAATGAGGCACACGGTAGTGGAAGGCTCCGAAAATTTTGACTACCTGGGGTTCTTCAACGTGTTCCTAAATCTAAGTGCACGGGCCTCTAGCATTTCGCCTCCATCGAAATGGGACCGCCGCGGCCGCGATCGAGCCCGCGTCCTTCAGGTCAGCAACCGAGCATTGTAAAGACTGCAACATCGCGGCGACGCTATGTATACGGTGAGGCACGCAAGCGGAAATGAGGATATTGGGCACCGATCTATTCCTCGAAGAAGAAATTATCCCAAACGGCGTGGCATAAAGCGAGCTAAGAAGCTGAGACGAAGTAGAAGAGCTAAAGCAGTTTATAGGCCTTCAATATATGTTGGCGCCATGACATGACATTGTCGCTTGGTCATAGGTGGGCCGATCCCGGAGGCGCGTGAGGTGCAGAGAGCTTGCAATGCCTACACACTAAACATTTTTACACCCTTAAGGGTGTAAATCGGTTTGTCGCCAGACGGACACCCTTAGGGTGTTATTGACTACACCCTTCAATTAGGATGTTAATTTAACACCCTAAGGAAAGGGTGTTCAGGAAAATTTTATGGGGTGTTAGGGTTTAGCTCCTATTAACACCCTTTTGTATTGGTGTTGGAAGGGTGTACACTATTCATTTCGCGTCATGTGTAATGGCCGAAAGAGAAGCTTTAGGTGGTCACAAAAGGCGTCATGCATGTGTTCCTGCGGATGTCATTATTCGGGGTGTACTACCGAATTTGCACAAACGCGTCTTCATATTGGTTTGGCAAAGGTCGTGTTCGCATAAGGAAGGCTTGGTTGGAAAGACACCCCGAATTAATGAAATCTGCAGTGATCCATGTGTAAGCCTCGTGTGTTCAGCTGAAGCTTCAAATTCGGCCATCACCCACTTGTGCTGCATAATAAGGATCATGAAATGAAATCAGAAGTAGTACACACATATAAATATGTATATACAACATCATGTATGAGCATATGTACAAAGCAATGCTTAATATGGCTTCCACATTCAGTCAAACTGGTATGCAAGACATAACACTTGATTTTCAAAAAAATCTAAAATATTTATTGTATGCTGCGATACAGAAAGGTATGCAAAATTGGGAAAAAAGAGGCATGGGTAATGATCAAACTTTTTTTTACATACAACAAAATTTGCGTGTGATGTGCACTTTGTCAACAAACATAAGCTGATCGAACCTGCCAATGAGGGTGCCTGATACTTGAAAATGATTTGTTTGGGTACGGAAAAGAAATTTGAAAGAATGTAAACTTCAGTTTTCATGGCCTTGAAAAAAAAAGACACAATGGAAACGTTAACGAAGGCGATACCAAAATTAGAATTGTAAAACAGTAACTGAATCCTACTGTGCATTTTTTAAACATAGCATTGCATTAAAAAGCCATTGTGAAAAGCAGGCCCGTAGTCAGGAATTTTTTTCGGGGAGGGGAGGGGGGGAGGCACTTGCTGAAATCCCTGAAAAACACCAATTTTCATTTTTTTTCGGTAAAACATCCCCCTCCATCAGAATTTCAGGAGGAGGGGGTTTGGCCTTGGCCCCCTCTGACTCCTGGCTACAGGCCTTGTGAAAAGTATATGTGATGCTTCGATACTGAATATAATGGAGAGGACGAAATAGTATTCCTACAATACAACTTTGCTTCAAAATAGTTTCGAGCCAGTAGCTTTATTTCATCGTAAATATTTTGTATGAGTAGGTTGATCCCCTTAATTGAGATCCCTGCACCATCATTTCAACACTATATCACTTTTAAAATTTCTTCTAACATCAACGCAAAACTACAATATAAAAAAAAATCACGTCAATTGTGGAGAGTTGTACAGTAAAACGACAGCTTTACGTTACTATACCAGTGTTTAAAGTCATGCTTTATGGTTTTCTTAAAATTCAGCACTGGAAAGAATGTGAAAACCACCTTTGAACACATGTATCCAGGGGGACACAAAGTGAGACAATTGTAATCGGTGTCGGCCACCAAATTAACTAAAATTGAGTAGTGAATATTTTAGTGACTGCAGCAAGCGGCCACGTTTGTATTGAAAAGTTGGAGACAGTCTCATTTCTACACAGTTCCACTAAGAATTCCAGCATGTCTGTGCTCGAGATATCTCGCTGCAAATTTTGATGGCGGATTGCATAATTATGCATGCAGGGCGGTGTGGACCGGCGCAATCTTCCTCAGTGATGTGACGAGCAGTAATTGCTTGCTATCACCAGCCGGTAGTAACAGCGTGGGGGAAGGGGGGGGGGGCGGGGCTTTGCGCCAGCGCTCACGGTCTTGCATGTGTAATAATGCAAATCGCAATGAAATTATGCAGCAAGATATCTCGCAGCACAGACATGCTAGAAGAATTCTTGCAAGTGGAACTGCATAGAAAAGCGACCGCCTCCAACTTTTCAATACAAAAATGCCCGCTTGCTGCAGTCATTAAGTACTTCAATCAGCCATAGTTAAGTGGGCGGCTCACAGCGATAATTATTGTCTCACTGTGACTCCATGGATACATAACTTATCAGCAAAGGTGATTATAACGTACCTCCCGGTGCTGAAATAAAAAAAAAGCAATAAAGCTGACTTCTGAACACCCTGTATTCTGCTCTTGATGAATTGAAAAATCAACCCAAAATCAATCAAGAGCGCAACTGCACTAAAGCCCAAGGGAACCACCAGATATTAAATTTCGTGCATAAAGTTGCAGTAATGTAAGTTTAACGCCTCTTTCAAGTGGTACAAAATACTGAAATTATTGGGCGAACATTACTGGAGTTGACAGGAGTTGAAGCTTGGGTTTCTTGGTACTGCGCTGCTTTTAAGGAAAACCTATACACAGAGGCACAGAAAGACATAACAGCGCTCTGCTTCTCTGTGCATAAG
>NC_051176.1:98172881-98197000 GCF_013339695.2 Rhipicephalus sanguineus
GCATAAGTCTGACTCCAGCGCCAATGCATGCGGCAACGCCGTTACAGATAAACAACGGAAAGCACGAAAAACGCGGTTACGGCCATCTGTGAACTTGCCAGTACGGCACAGCCCTATAATCATAAGTGAAGCCATCTACCACAGCGTTGTTGCATGCGTGCTGCGCGGCTTAAATAGGTGACGAGCCAAACGCGCCTGGCCGCCATTGGCTGCCACCTTCGTTCCTTGTGATGAACCGCGAAGTGCGCGTCCGTCGCGGAAACTAAAACAGCTGGCCCTCGCGGCGTCAACCCAACAAGATACTTTCCACACCCGCGGCACCTGCGCTCTGATAGGAGAGGAGCGGGTACGAAGAATATTCTACAACAGGGGGTCGGCAACCTGAGGCCCGCGAGGCAGTATTATGTGGCCCCCGACACAACGTCAGGACCTCTCCCCCCCCCTCCCCTTTTCACTACCTATCTGAAGGCCGACATGGCAGTTCTGACCTCAAATGGGGTTAGACAAGAACAAAAATTGTTTGCAGTTGGCAATTACAACGATTGTTTGTAAATTGCAACCTTACGAGATGCGTGATAAACACAAACGTGATTTCTATTCCAGTATTGCACGTTATTGTTCGTTCCACGAAATCGTTCGCTTTGACTGCAAACCGTCCATTACGCTGAGTACATGGGCCGTCAAAATAAGTTGCGCCGCGCGCGATAGAGGCCGAAAGGGGAGGATCAACCGGTTGGAAAACGTGAAACTGCGCGTGTCAAAGATTATGATGTGTGTGTGTGGGGGGGGGGGGGGGTGGAAGCGACTCCCGAAACAGCACAATGCAGAGAAAACACGAACAAGCAGCGGCAGCGAGTGTTTCGTTTACTTAAGGTTTTTTCAGATTTTTCTTGTTTCGTGTGCAGCTTAACACGGGCGTTATGAGTACCCAAGTAGCCCAACTGTCGACCCTGTTGCATTATATAACCTAGGTATGTGTCCCGCCGCATTGTACGAGCTCAGGCAGACATTCACTAACATCCGAGTACACACGCGCTTCGAAGTATAGTGACAAAATGGCTGTGCGCAGCGGTTCACAGCCAAATGTAACATGAAGCGAGTAACAGCCCCTGCCCGACACTGCGGACGGCGGACTTTCGACGCTGAAACGTTTCGCTTCAGGAAGGCAGAGAACAAGGCGCCTGGAACATTCGTGATGACGAGATCCCATACCGCCAACAATGGCGTCACAATGGCACGGCTAAATGGCTAAATCTCGACGTATCCATTTTCGACAGCGTACAACCACTTTCCCTGAGAAGACGCATGGCTAACGCACAACGTAGAGGCGACATCTTAGCTCACACCACGCGCGTATCAATCGCAGCTGCACAACATATAAGTTAACGCATCGCTGTACGCGAACGAAAACCAAGCTATACCGCACGACGACGCACAACCACAGCCAAGCGCGAACGAAGCACAGCGTGGCCGGTGCGGCCTCCCCTGGTGCCCTGGGCCCGTATTCTCAAAAGTCGACAATCGCAAAAGTATCGCCTTTGGTGCGCGCTGATTGGCTATTGAGCAAACCGGAAAAGTTAGGGCGCCATCTGGTAATTCCGCCGACGTCAATTTTGCGTCACGGTGCTCTCGACATATTTGCAATAAACGATGGCACCGTTAACCGTCGGTTCGTGGTGAAGTCTAGCATTTCAGTGACGTAGGCGGTAGCTTCTAGTATTCAATCCTCGGTGGATATACGCAGCATTTTATTGCGATAGCATTTATATGGAGAGTCTCGGCTGAATTTTGCCGTCGCCGTCATGCACCGTATATGTATAAGTATGTATATATATATATATATATATATATATAAAAGCCGCAAAGAAAAATGTGCTTCCGAAGCGCGGAATCGAACCAGGGACCTCTTGCTCCGCAGCGAGCGGCGCTAACCGCTACGCCACGAAACGCAGATCCTCCACGTAGCTAACGGCGAGCATTATATACACACCCTTTACCGCTGGACGGACTCGGAGACGGCCGGCGCTTATAAGCGTTTCTTCATTACCAGCGAGATGGCGCTAGGAGCACGACGGGCGCATTTAAAAGTCGTCGGCGAGCTCGCTCGCTTCTTATGTTTGCGCAGGGAGAACCTTGCCCTTCCGCTGTCTGCTCGCGCGGTTTTCCCGTGGTGAGGGCAAGAGGGATGTTTCAACCTTTCACCGTGATGTCCGCGCTCGTGTTACGGAGCGTACGAAAGTCACTCGAGCTGAAGGGACGCCGGTAAACGAACAAACAGACGATGAGCGCGAACTATCAAGTGTCACAGCTCGAGACTTGAAGCACGCTAGTTTCCTTCGCTGCTTCGGCCGCCTTTGCAACAGGAGCGCTGTTCAAACTGAGAGTATCCATTGGCGAGCCTCACTTCGTATAGCATTAGTTTCTTGCTATCGCATTCATTGCTTCGCCCTTGCGGCGAAACTGTGACTTTTTTTACGCTGAGCTTTCATCGAGCATTTCCTTGGGGTGTTATTAACGTCCCAGGAACATGAACCGTGCGTTGCTCGCGTGGCTTATCGCGAGCCGGCAACATGTTGAGATCTTGAGACGATGTCGCTGCGACGGCACGCTACAGCTGAACTCTCCTAGTACGCCGTGTTAAACTCTCAACGAAAATACGTTTCACGCAAAGTTGCATTCTTTAAATATTATACTGTGCATTAAATAATCGAGCAAAAAATTGTTGAAAGCACTTTCAACACGTCTTATACTTCAAGTAGCCACAGCCAAGCCGGCCAAGCCTGGCCACTGCGTAGAAGCAGCAGCACACTCTTGAAAACGCCGCACTCGGGTTGTTCTGCGCTCGTAACATTGCGCTCACCCTTGTGTTGTGAGACATTCGTACAACCAACGGCCAGTTGCAACAATGACGTCACAGGCAAGCGTTTTTTCTACTTACTGAACGCATCAAATTATGCGTCACCAAACGCGATACTATCGCCTTTTGCCATCCTTTTGCGATCGTTTGAGAATACGAGCCCTGGCTTCCAGGCTAAGAACACCCCACGTGATTCTACGCGCTATCACGTGACTGCCGACTGTCTTCATGGCCAGGAGCGCTAGGAGCAAAGGAGGGAGCGCACAGCTTTGGCTTCCGAGATCGACGGTGCGCTATCTCGGAGGCGATGGTATAGTATGTAAGAATGGCAGACTGGGCGCGTCGGTTTAGCATATCTGAAGTGTAATGCGCGGTAACGACGACGGACAGTACGCACACGCTTGTGACAGCGCGTGATGGGCATATAAATTGTGCTGTTTTCGAAGTAAACATTCTTCAAAGTGGCGCTCTGTGTGTGTACCTTACACTTCAAATACGATGTCATAGCGTGCGTAGTTTTCGCTCCCTCCCACAGTTGCCGTAGTCTTCGTCTTTTCTCACCCTTGAGCAGTGGGATGGGAGTTGGCAGTGCGTGCGCCGTGCCGTGCATTCAGCCATCGTTGGGTTTACAGCATATGACTTGCACTTATTGTCATGCCGTAAGTTTTACGAGCATGCGCGGTCACGCACGCGCTGCGCTAAATCGGCGCAGCATGTGAGGCGACATGTATACATGCATGGAGTTTGCGGTGTCCTAGGAACTCTCTCATGCAAAGATGAGCGCACAAGAGGCGCTCAGGGAGGAGGGGGGGGGGGGCGTTTTCCCAAGTAATCTGTAAGGGGGCGCCAATTCTGCCCCATACATTTACTCTGTCGAGCCTCTCACGTCATCTTTAATGCGCAGGGTTATTATGGCTGCGCATGCTCTTCGACAATAATGTCAACCGAGGACCTTCGATGGTGAATTCGAAGCACAATTTACCTCCTACTTTTATTCCCAGTGGCCGTCGGAAGAAGCACGCCATCGCTTCATTTTCATTTTGCATCCATGGTTGAGCTTGTTTTGTCCCTTTCGGACTCGACAAAGTCCAAGGGGGGGGGGGGTGCTGCAGTGAGACTTGCCCCCCTCCCCTGATGGAGAACTCTGGGCACGCCTATGTTCTCATTTTCCTCCTTCGGTAGTGAGGTGCTAACATTATTGTTACTCATGTGTGTCCCCTTAAGGTGACATTGATTTACTTCCGAATCCTTGCTTTCCTTGTCCAAGTGCTTCTGTGCGGAAATCATTAACGTGCAGAAATTGTGCGGCCAGTTCTTGGCATGATATATGGAACCGATAATGATTTCCCTGCAGGTTTCCCTTGCATGGATGAGTGGTACGAATTCGGGTGTCGAAGTGTTAGCTTCTTTAATGTTTACATTAGCTGGATAATTAGTACCACAAGGGACATATCATTGTGTTCCATCTTGTTTAAACCTTTGAGGGTCGAATTTTTTCGCCAAATCCAGTCCAAAAATGTGTAATTTTTTATTGCTGAAATGAATTCTTCAGACGATTCTATTTAGGAAAAAAAATTGTCTAAAATTTTTTTCGTGACCGTAAATGGCAAAAAATCATTTTTGTTGTTACATACACATGGTTTATTCGTAGTAAAATCAAGCAAAATCCTAAAAATAAGAACTTGAACAGTTTTTTATAAATAAAAATTACGCATTGTATTAAACATAGCTCACAGACATACAAAAATATGCGCGACAGAGTACTTTTCCGGTTAAAAATGTTCGTGCTCTAACCAAGGTCAATCTAAATAGGTCGCGAAAATCGGAACGAAAAGTGGTCGGAAACCTATTGCGACAAACATCAACACCCGCGTGACGATTAAAGCGCTACTAGGTGAAGGGGGGACAAATAATGAAAACAGAAAATTAATTAAACGTTTATTTTCACTAGTTTTAATTTTATTTGTCACGAATTAAATTAGTAGATTACTTTAGTCAAACTTTAGTCTTGGGTATGTGGCCAATTTTTTTCGTTTATTTTCAGAAACAGCGGGCACATGCAGGCAGTCTGGTAACATGGGCCAACGGTTTTGCGCATTTTCAGATGCAAATGGCGTCGCTCGTTTTTGCGCAGTAGGTTTGTGCCTGTTGTCCGTAGGTGATTTCCTCGCATAAGCGTTGTTTTCTAGTCGTGGTACTTGGCAGAAGGTTATATAGCCCATCGCAGCCATCGGGAACCGTTTCAGTGACTGTGTTTTGCCAGCGCACGGCCGGCGTGCTGTCGCCCTTCGGGACGATGAGTCCGCCACGCTACGCGAAGAAACGCTGCGCTGTCTACGGATGCAAGAGCAACACGTGTGCAAGGTTTGTGTGCACGTTGAATTGTTATGCTACTTCTGATTTCTGTGTTATATATTTTGGGGTAATATCCTGTTCAACTGCAATATTCCGCCAATAAAAACACCATATTTATCAAATCTGTCTTTGTCGTCTTCCCGTTATCTTGCAGGCTTCCATTATGGAGCCGTCATAGTGATAAGGAAAAGAACGTGCATCCATAAAAAAAGTAAGAAGCGGCGCCCTGTCAAAAAATTTCATAATTTCGCGCCCATCGCGGTAAAACGTGACGTCATTTCCGCTTCCGGTTGTGACGTCATCTTTTTTTCTTTTTTTTTAATTCTGTTTGTCCCCTCCTCACATCGATGGCGATTGTTGCAACAACTAGCCCCCGGCTTGACACGTGGGCTTCTACGGAAGTTACGCTACCAGTTTACATATACCTTGCTCTAACAATAAAGACTTTTCAGCGTGTGATAGTCTTTGAAGCATCGCTCGCCGCGCAGGCTTTTCAGATGTCGCTCCTTGATCGTCATCGGAGTCTGAACTCGTCAAAAAATCCTCGTCTGATAAACTGAAATTCAATGAATCAGATTCTGATTCGGCACTTGAGGAATAGTCCGCATCGGAAGAATCGCTGCTCGACTCACCGACAGCAGAGCAACCGCCGCGCGCTTCCATAGCGGAAGCGAACTGCGTCAGTGAGCACACGGAAGAAAACTCTATGGTTGTGCGCCCGTCCGGAAAGCAAAACGAGTGAACAAGTTACAGTAATCCTACGTCTCATCGCCAACAAGACGTAGTTAGTTTTTCTGAGACCCCAAAACAGGAAACGCAATCAAGGCGGCGTCGTTTGTGTAATTTAGCGCCGCACGGAAACAGATGTAATCGCACCCCGGGGAGCAATAAACGTGAGAGTAACAAGCAGCCACCCTTTGAGAGATTACAACCAAACAGCCATCAGCTTTGCAGGCGCAAGAAGCGAAAACCACCCACGAAACCGAAACCAGCCGGACTGCGTGCGCGCGTTCTGATGCGCAATTGGAAGCCGCCGCGCCGCTTTGAAAAAAAAAAAAAAAAGACGGAGAGACATCGGCGCATTAAAAAAAATTCCACGTATTCCCGAAACGTGGCAGCACATTCCAAGCAAGACTAAGCAAGACAAATGACCGAAGAAGGCGCGCGTTTGAAACCAACCACTCCGCGGGTGCACTCGGTTGCGCAAGCGATAACCGGCGCGCCGTTTTGCGAAGCATAAAAAAAGCAACAACGGAGAAACATCGGCGCATGAAAAAAATTCCACCTATTCCCGAAGCGTGGCAGCACATGCAAAACAAGACAAATGATCGAAAAAGGCGCGCACTTTAAACCAGCTGAACCGCGAACGCGGTCGGATGAGCAAGCGATAGCCAGCGCGCCGTTTTGGGACGCAAAAAAAAATACAATGGAGAGACGTCGGCGCATGAAAAAAATTCCCCGTATTCCCGAAGTGTGGCAGCACAGGCCAAGCAAGAGAAATTATTGAAGAAGGCACGCGTTTTAAAAAATAAACGCTATGCCGTACGTGTATGACGAAAACCCTTTGGTACCAGGAAGCTTGCGCCGTACATGTACGGCGAAAACCCTCAAGAGTTAATGAACCTCAGTGAGGCCTCAGCTTACTCTAATGTTTGTGGACGAAAAATTCATATAACGAGAAATCATATGACGAGAAATTTATAGAGAACTGCCCGTGAGTGGAATAGCCTAACAGCCGATGTTGTGGAATGTACAACACTTGATTTATTTGTAAATGCACTAAACAAGCATTAACAAAATGTGCTATTATTGAATGTATAACCACACATTTTTTAGAAATCTGCAACGTTTCGCTTTGCGTTCAATATGTTTCAGTGGGTAAAATCACGCTACTCGTTGCAATGCATGTTCTTGTTTTGTTTTCTTAAATCGTTAGAACAATGTTCTAATATATACTTTTTGCCCTGTATATCGTGTTTTCTGTATAGTTTTCTTTTTTTGTAATTATTACCCACGTCACTATGCCTGTGTGACGTTATTTCTGTTGCATTTGCAGCGAAGAGTTCTGTATGCCCATTCCTGCTTAAGGCCTGGCAAACAGGTCAGCGGTATGTAATAAATAAATAAATAAATAAATAAATAAATAAATAAATAAATAAATAAATAAATAAATTAACAAACAAATAAATAAATAAATAAATAAATTAATAAATAAATAAATAAATAACAAATACATTTTCCACTGCACGCTCGTAAACAAGTGGGTCGTGAAACATTATGCATCAGTGTGTAATGTATGTATATTTATGTATGTCCGAATTGCGTGCTCTATGTTTTATACATTCCACATGTACAATTGTACTATATAGCCTATATCTTGGTCTGCTTCAAAGTCATTCTTTTTTTGTCTGTCTTATTGGCTAAGCGAACAATTAAAAGTGGTCATACCGAAACTTGTAAAAACTGTCAATGTCGGCGGGATGTTTTCTGTCCCACTTACAGCTTTATACCCAGAAAGGTTTTGTAATGAATTCAACTTTTGTTCTAAATAGCTTCTACATCTGTATATGTGGTGGCAATAGCACGTATAAATGTTCATGCGGTTGATATGTATAGTGGAAAATATGAAACGGTAGGGCACACCTCGAGCCTGTGCAAAAAAAAGTGTTTGCTGATTTTCTTGTACATTTTCTCGAGTCTTGTAGTATTTTGTGAAGCAATGATACTTCGTCATTTGTCTATGGTATGGTATGGTAAACTTTATTGAGGTCCTGCGGGGCGTGTCTCAACACGCAGCGGGCCTCCCCCACGTAGGGACCGTATGTGAAAATAGAATATCACGCGAATTAACATAGTACCAATGGCTCCGCCATATCCTTGTTTCTGTAATGTCACTGACATCGTTACCTTAAAAAGGCAGTAAAACAACAGACGCATTGCGCAATGCACGCGATTTTAATATGCATGCATGGATGCAGCTTAGTGCTTCAATGTGCACCCTTCACTAGTTCCATTAACACCCTTATGAACGGACCCGCCACGGTGGTCTAGTGGTTATGGCGCTCGACTGCTGACCCCAAGGTCGTGGGATTGGATCCCGGCCGCGGCGGCTGCATTTTCGATGGAGGCGAAAATGTTTGAGGCCCGTGTACTTAGATTTAGGTGCACGTTAAAGAACCCCAGGTGGTCAAAATTTCCGGAGCCCTCCGCTACGGCGTCTCTCATAATCATATCGTGGTTTTGGGACGTTAAACCCCAGATATTATTATTATTACCCTTATGAAAGACATTAACACCCTTTTCCCGCGCACACCCTTCTCTTAGGGTGTACATAAAGCAAAAAGGGTGTTGTGCAGTGCAAAAAAGGGTGTTAATGTCATTACCACCCCTTTTACACCCTTAAGGGTGTAAAATGTTTAGTGTGTACGATGGCGCAGGCAGTGCAAAACCATGCTTGTTGAAAAAGCATGCGGGGGCGGGGAGATCAATACATTCAACTGATAATAAAAAGGAAAAGAATATGGCTTTCGCCTGAGAGTCATCTTAGGCGAATGCATTTGGGACCCTGTGAGTTTTTTTTTTCTAACCATGGGATGCGTTGTCAAGCATATATTAACAAACTTTATAATGACCACTTGATTCTGAACAAAGAGTCTGCGGAGCTGCCGAAACGTCATTTGTTTTTTTTGTTGTTTTTTTTTCTTTTGATAATGGTCAGTGACCTGTGGTATTAATGGTTTCGCTGATTTCAAGGACTTCTTGAACGTCTGACAGCTTCAAAGACGGACAAACGTCACGCTGAAATTTCGAAGACAGTATCGGAGCAATACGAAATAAAAGGCCCGTGTCAGACGAAGTGTGATATGAGCATCAAATCAAGGACCACATAATTATCACCTCAGTAAATGCTTACGTAGAAGGCATTGGGTGTGCGTTATTGTATCAGCCTACTCTCCATCAGGACTTGACGCTTCGATCACCGCTGTGAGCTTGTGTGGCTCATAAATTACCCACTATTGTGAAAACACGTAGACGTGCACGACATTTCAAAGATTACATTACCATCCTAGCCGAAGCTTACTGCGGCTGTCTTTCGGTGGACTATAAATAGACCCTAAGAGTAGGCAGCCAGTAATTTCTGAATCCATAGGCGACCATCATGACACCTATAGGATGCCCGCAAGTTAGCATAATATTAGCTCACATTCCGTGTAGCTACAACAACCACGAAGTTTATTTAGGATCTCTGCAGAATTTCGTATGTTATATCAAATTACAGGAAAACAGGTTCTGCGCTGCGCTACCGCATCATTTAGAAGACTGAGGTATCCTGTTTTTGGCAGGGCGTAAATTCATTGTGAAAATAGGTCCATGAGCATCAATATGGAGCATCTGTTAAGTTCAGCTAGCCACTGCTTAAAAGTATGGTCCTTGGTGTCGCCGGTGTGAGAAATAAAAAGTGCAGAAGTTAGAATTGCTTTCACTCGATCATACTGCAATAAATTTGGTCTTTTTGGTCACAAATTCAGCAACAGTCAATCTATCAATACATTAATACATAATAATGCATAAAGATAGTTACTTATGAAATAATTAAACGCTGACATAAATGCAGTGCTTATTACAAGACTAGAGTTATCACTCTAACTCTCTTTTAGGCTTTCTCTGCCTTGAATTATTTGCAGAGCAGGGACTCGAACCAATGGGCATGGCCTCACTTCATTCTTTCTGTTTCATTGTATAGCTCTCATATGATATTTCTGAGCGGCGACTAACGTTCAGGCATTTTTAGTTAGCTTTACATGCCCATAATCCCAATCTCGTTATGAGGCACGCCGCAGGGGAAGCACTTAGATTAACTTTAAAACAAATGCATAATGGATTACCGTTTCTGCGTTTCACTCCACATGTAACTCGGCTGCGTGGTTGCGAAACCCGCACTATTCGATATCAGGAGTCATTTCGTGGACTGACATATATTTAGCTTGAATTCTTGCTCGTACTTCGTGAAGCAGCTCGCGACTCAACGAAGTAACGTTGGCTTTATGTCTACCTCCGTCTCATGACTCAGCCAGATAATTGCAAAAACCAGCTGAGCGAGCAGTACGCGAGAGACGGCATATAATGATTTCAGCGAGCCCGCACGTCAAAGACAGGAAGTGACATAAAGCCAAAATATGATTCCTAATTACAGGTCTTCTTATATGACCACGGCAATCAACTACGCGGAATCATAAGGTTTCCTTAGCGGAAGTCACTGTCTCCTGTCATTAAATCTTGTCGGTGATGAGACACGTCCTGCAGCCAGAATAATTAGCGAGCGACGGTGCCTAGATTAAGGGTGGAACCTAGCTACACTCTTGTCCAATGTTAAAGGGGGCACACCGTTCGGTTTCTGCGATCGATTATCCCTCAAATGTGTTGTGATGACCTGATGACAAATCCTTTACGTGTAAGATATTTTGAATGCAACATACTATTTTTACCGATAGGGGTACGAAACTTGATTAGATATGTTGCTTTTATTATTCTTATTATTCCCTGTTTCATTTAACAGCGGACCGTACTGTTCATCGACGCGGTCTAAGAGCAAGTGATCTTCAACCGTCTTTGTTTTACTGGAAACTGTGGTTTCAAGATTGAAAGTTTGAAAGTAACTACCGAGTCCTCCGGGCTGCCAAATTTGTACACACATCGATTATCATCTGCAAATGCAATCTAGAACACAAACGCAACACACACACTCTCTCTCTCTCTCACTCACGAATACCTGCCTTGTCTGGAAAAAAAAAGGCAGCATAGCAGCATACCTCTTACAGACAAGATTCCAACCCGCCACGGTGGTCCAGTGGCTACGGTGCTTGACTGCTGCCCCAAAAGTCGCGGGATCGGATCCCGGCCTCAACGGCCGCATTTCGATGGGGGCAAAATGCTAGAGGGCTGTATTCCTAAATTTAGGTGCACGTTGAAGAACCCCAGCTGGGAGAAATTACCGTAGCCCTCCATTCTGGCGTCTCATACCTTATCGTGGTTTTGAGGCGTAAAACCCCAACAATTGTTGTTCTTAAGATGAATCCAATATTGCTTAAAAAATAGAAAAGTACTGTACTGGAGCTGCTAATCCATCGGCTAAACTTCCCTTCAGATCAACGACTGACTGCGAGAACGTGTCAGTTTAATGAGAAGTGTAGGCAGCCAACTAGTAAGCATAATATTGTCGGCGTCAGGCCTAGTTTAATCCGAACAAGTTACTAATATGAAGACCGGCTGAGCAAGGTTCAAATATTTGTTTGTATTTTACGGATATCATGCGTATATATCTTTCACTAACTTTCAGAGCACCTCAGGGAAGAGAAAAAATAAGGGTTTCGTGCTTGGGCACATTTCGGTGCAGCCGAAAATTAAGTGCGAAAACCTTACTTTAAGACACACTACAGGCACGAGAAATATGGGCTATAGTGACACAATGTGACTCGCGCGACTTCATCACGCCTATCACCCGCGTACGCACTATTCACACCTTCGACATGCATATCACAGGAAAGGCCGTCCACACAGTAATAACTTGATACCTATTGCCCAGGCCAATGATCTGATCAGTAGTGACTCTAGTGACGTCATCACCCATATCACCCACGCACGCGCGGTCTTAACCTTCCGTCAAGCATATCAAACGAAACGTCTTTGAGAGAGTAATGACTTGAACCCTGTCACTTGGCCTAGTGATGTGATCACTAGTGACTCGCGTGACGTCTCACGCCTAACACCCACCGCAAGCACTCTCTAACCTGCCTTCATGCATATCAAACGAAACGTCCTTGAGAAGGTAATAACTTGAACGCCGTCACTCGGCCTAGTGACCTGATCACTAGTGACTCGCGTGACGTCATCACGCCTGATACCCACACAAGCACTCTCTAACCTGCATTCATGCATATCAAACGAAACGTCTTCGAGAGGGTAATAACTTGAACGCTGTCACTCGGCCTAGTGACGTGATCACTAGTGACTCGCGTGACGTCATCACGCATTTGAGCCACGCACGCGCAGTACAAACCTGTCTTCATACATATCAAACGAAACGTCTTTGAGAGGGTAATAACTTGAACGCCGTCACTTGGCCTAGTGACGTGATCACTAGTGACTCGCGTGACGTCATCACGCCTAACACCCACGCACGCGCTGTCCTAACCTGTCGTCATGCATATGAAACGAAACGTCGTTCAGAGGGTAATAACTTGAACGCCGTCACTCAGCCTAATGACGTGAGCACTAGTGACTCACGTGACGTCATAACGCATTTGAGCCACGCACGCGCAGTACAAACCTGTCTTCATACATATCAAACGAAACGTCTTTGAGAGGGTAATAACTTGAACGCTGTCACTCGGCCTAGTGACGTGATCACTAGTGACTCGCGTGACGTGATCACGCCTAACACCCACGCACGCGCTGTCCTAACCTCTCTTCATGCATATCAAACGAAACGTCTTTGAGAGGGTAATAACTTGAACGCTGTCACTCGGCCTAGTGACGTGAGCACTAGTGACTCACGTGACGTCATCACGCCTAACACCCACGCAGGCACTCTCTAACCTGACTTCATGCATATCAAACGAAACGTCTTCGAGAGGGTAATAACTTGAACGCTGTCATTCGGCCTAGTGACGGGATCACTAGTGACTCGCGTGATGTCATCACGCCTGACAGTCACGCAAGCACTCTCTAACCTGCCTTCATGCATATCAAACGAAACGTCGTTGAGAGAGTAATAACTTGAAGGCCGTCGCAGGCAGCGTCTGCTAGTAGAAAACTTACTGCTCGCGCTGCACAGCCGTTCACCGGCCAATCCGTATATGTAGGCACCGGATCGCGCGTTTCGAATTCAGTCAAGGGCGTCTTACATGGCTTTCGCTTGACTTGACGCTTTTATTGACTCGAGTAGATGCGATGGAAGCAACAGTACCTTCAACCAGTAGTGGGGTACAACCCAACATCAGCGTCCCACCACTCGTTGAAGGCAACGCTTCTTCTTCATTCAATAAATAAGAATAAGATAAAACGTATCTTCAATTCACTATTTCGTGTGATTGTCGTCTGCATTGTAGAACGAAAATTGAGAATTGAAAATGCGTTTTAAGTACGTTTTACATTCTGCGAGAATACCATAATGCTGGTTATTTATGATTCGAAGCAATTGCTTTAAATCAAACTGAAGCAGACGACAGTGTGTCGCAGCTGTTTTCGGCGAGTCTGTTTCACGCAGACGACGGGACGACGTGGTGCGACGCGAGCGACAAGCCGGCGTAGTTCCAAGTTTCTGCTGGTGACATCGTTATGTGAGCGCTTTTGCAGGCCTTGGAATAAGTGAGTTTGCGCTTCGACCACTGGTGCTATGGAAGACCGAGACACTCGACGGCCCGGAAGGCCGCGGAAGGCACCTGATGAACAGAAGAAAAAGTACGCTCGCGTTTCCCCTGTAGATCGTTGCCGGATAATAGATGTTCACAGGCGCGGAGGTGATTTAAAAGTGCTCTCCGAAACACTGGGAATCAATATAAAGACCGTGCGTTCTATTGCCGCTACTGACCGTGACACAGCTAAAACACGTGGTGGTTCGTCGAAGAAGTTTGGACCGGCCGTGGTGGACGCCCTGCAAGAAATCGCACAGGAAAATCCATCCTTCACGCTGGAACAAATAAAGAGAGCTCTCAAAGATGAGATGCCTAACATGAAGTGAGCACGTCGACGATTGATCGGCTTCTCGATGGCCATGGTTATTCGGTGAAGCTGCTGACCCAGAGGCCAGTAGATCGAAATCGCGCCGACGTGAAGCAGCTGCGGCGCCGATATGCCCAGTGGCTCCAGAGCGAGGGAACTACACTAACACGATACTACATCGACGAGAGCAACTTCAACGTATGGCGCTCGCGCAGTTTCGGAAGGGCGAAACGAGGTGCTCTAGCGTGCCGTTTGTCAACTAGCGCGAAGGGGGCGAATGTAAAGGTTATAGCCTGCATGTCGGCGAACGGCCTTGTCCATTGGACAATTGCGGACAAGGTCCACTGGGCTGTCTTCAACGACTTTCTCGCAGAAGTGTCGAGAAAAGTTTTTCAGCAGGAACCGGGAATACAGGCAGTGTTCCTGTTTGACAACGCACCAGCGCACCGCCGCGCCGAACAGGCTGTCCTCGCGCCAAACGACCACACAGTCAAGTGGCTACCGCCATACAGCCCATTCTTCAATCCAATTGAGGAGCTTTTCTCAAAGTTCAAGGCAGGTGTGAAGGGCTTTCTAAGCGAGCGGAGGGATGATCTCCTCACGACACCGGGAGGGATCTCCAAGAAAGAACATCGCCGTGCTCTGCTGGTTGAGGCCGCGGGGCGCTCTATGCAGCACATCCAGCGTGTGGACTGTGCCGCTTATGATAGGCACAATTACACTTTCGTACAAGCTGCCCTCGACTGCCTTGATATGTAAAACACTGCTCAGCAGCACAAGTACAGCTGCGTGTTTATGAAAACTGCTTTGCCTGTATAATGATAAATTTCGTTTTCCACGGACTTGCCCCGGTTCTCTTTCATCACCCATTTCATAACCGATTTAACAAGCTCGACGTTATAGGAACAACTATTGTTTCTTAAGGTCGGGTGGGTGTTTTAACCGGGCATCATCTTTGCTTCGGCATTGCGATGACATGCCAGGTAAGTCATAACACTGTATATACATAATCAAGCATAAGACGCACGGTCTGCCTGTTTCCAAACATGCTACAAAAGAATTTGTCAACCACTCCTTCGGCTCAAATAATATTTCATCTGGTTATCCTGTGAAACAAATACGTTGTCATAGAGGCAGTCCTCGTACTTGAGATACATACTATTGCTATTGCAGGGTGACCAGGTTGCTGATGCGCCCGTTGAACGCTGTGCCTGACTCGCGCCTTTCTTTCTACCTTCTACGCCACGCCGTTTCTTATAGGTTAGTGTGCTTGGAATAAGCGTGCCTGTTTGGTGGTGAACGCCTGTTCGTTAACTGTAGTGCGGCCTGGCTGCCTGCGTTTCCAAGGCATACTTCGAAATACGAGAAGCAACAAGAAAGCCGCCACATCTTCCCACACAACGAGCTGGAGTAAATGCGTCGCATAGTGGTGACGGTATCGTGTGAATGTTGCGTAATTGAGTATGGTTTGGAAAGCTTAATTGTTATTTCGCCTTATTATTATTATTTATTGAATGAAGAAGAAGCGTTGCCTTCAACGAGTGGTGGGACGCTGATGTTGGTGTACCCCACTACGGTTGAAGGTACTGTGCTTCCATCGCATCTACTCGAGTCAAGAAAAGCGTCAAGTCAAGCGAAATCCATGTAAAGACGCCCTTGACTGATTCGAAACGCGCGATCCGGTGCTACATAATACGGGTTGGCCGGGTGAACGGCTGTGCAGCGCGAGCAGTCAGTTTCTACTAGCAGACGCTGCCTGCGATGGCATTCAAGTTATTACTCTCTCAACGACGTCGTTTTGATATGTCATGAAGGCAGGTTAGAGAGTGCTTGCGTGAGTGTCAGGCGTGATGACATCACGCGAGTCACTAGTGATTCCATCACTAGGCGAGTGACAGCGCAAGTAAATACCCCTCACACAAGGGTATCAAGACGTCAGTAGAAGAAACAGTGGCCGCCCTTATGAAAAAATTTAATGTGTATTAATAGACAGACTAATGTCTTTAGACATAAGAATCATTTACACTGTCTAATGCCAGTCTAATGCGCTTTCTAATGCACACCTAATGCGGTCTAATAGTAATGGCCACCGTTAGTCTATAGAGTCATGACGTTAGAGGTTCTGATGACCATTGTCTAGCGTTAGTCTATGGAGTCCTAATGAGCGAGTTTCTATGACCGTTGTCTAGTGAAACGCAGTTGAACATATGCATTAGGTTGACATTAAACACCATATGCAGACCTAGGCCCTATGCCAGCAACAGCATGTTTGCTGGCACACAGGTCATAAATATTTTTGTGGTTAACAATACAAAGTGTGTATGCTTTAGACGATTGTTCACATAAACGCCAGCAACGTTTCGAGCAATGACTAGATCACCATTGTCTGCTTACAAGTAACAGTCTTTCAAAGCCAGTCAATAATCTTGCAGGTCTATGATACACGCATTTGTAAACGAGCGCTAAATTGTCAACCTATTTATTTCTATAGGACATATAAATGGGGCTAGGTTAGGTAAATTTTGTATTTCCTACGAAAGAGCTCCTTTTGCAAGCACAAACAAATGAAATAAGACCAGGCGAAGATTTCAGAAGAAAGCGCTTTCTATTTAATTTCTGACTCAGCACTGACGATAGGGGTCTCTTGTGGCTGCCTGTCGTGGTGGTACAGTTGCTGTATTTGAAAACCTGCAAGAGAGAGTGTAATATTAGCTTGGCACTGAAGCATACAGCTAGGGCAGCAATTGAACAGATGTTGCAATTTATGATATTGCCTTTTTTCAGAACAGTGGTATAATTTTTACCATTTTAACTGACTCATCCATCGGTATCAATGTCCACTACATAGCCTTGGCTTCATGCTGCTTTGATCAAAAACATAAGAAAACAAACCACTATATATCACTTCAGAGGGCTGTGGTTTCGTAGATTGGCCAGCTATTATAGACAGACCAATTAGCTCTGTAGCTTCTTTGATGTAACATTTCATAATAACGTCCTTTCGCTACTCAAATGGTACTCCATGCATGACTGCTGCATGCATCAGTGAGCCTATTCCACCTCCTTTGTTTTAAACAAAACTATCACAGAACAATTTGTAGCTCATGCTCAGCTTGTCCAAGGTGAATCTGAGCAATAGGAAAGTGGAATGTGGAGCTGAGTTTTGGTAAAACAGCTAGAGAAATGCTGAATTCTAGTGAAAAGAATCATGAAATGGTGGGTTCTGTAAGAACCTACATATATTTTACCGATATGCATGCTGTAACAAGTTATGGGCCATTTCTACAAATATTTTGAAAACAAGGCATTAGAGAAAGCAAGCCAAAGCATTTTTGTATTATAACCCCTGGTGACTTTCGATATTATTCGATAGCTAAAGGTACATTCATTATGTACCTTAAAGAGGCGACAAAAGTTCTATGAATGTTAGCTAGCAAATATTGCATAGTTATGAAATTGATCACTTGTCTTTTAGAAAAACAGCAGAATCCACATTGGAGTGCGTCGGTACTTGTTGAACATCTGACAGGATATCACAGCTACTAAAGGAAAGAGCACATAGCAGCGCTAAACTCACAACTAACTTTTTTTAGAAATCACGCAGACGCTTAAAATACATCTGAACCCAAGTGTTCGCACAGAGATAACATCATCTACAGTGCATGTGCAAACAGCAAAATGGAATAATCAAACGTACACCCAGGGAGGAAAGACGATCACGAGCTAAGACACCGACACAGAAGAAGAGAGGAGCGCTGTCCGTGTATTAGCTCGCGCTCCTGTTCCCTCCTGAGTATGTACCAAAAATGCCCATTACAAGTATGCTAAAATGTACCCCCTTCTACAATAGTATGAATTCATTCGACAATTAATGTTCCCTGTCAACAAGGCTATTCAAGGCACCATTACACAGTGCATTACCTTCTCTTTCTGTGGTAGGCCTCACCGTTGGTCGTTGAACTGTGCCATATGCACAGATTCATGGTATCTTTATAGATTGATGTGTGACAAGTGTTCCAAACAATGTGATGAAACATATGAGTATCCGATGCTTTCTAATCAGACGTCTCCAATTCAGATTATCAAACTCTCAGGCTTCTCGATCATCTGACAACAATGCTTTGTTAGAAGGAAATGGGTTACCTCCCCATGTTGCACGACAGTGCGTTAAAACATGGTTGCACCACAACCTATAAAAACACCATAAACCTGTACATAGCAGTAAGGTCAGAACAGGGACTATTAAGGCCCACAACATAGAAAAATAGAGCAATGGAATACGCTGTGAAAGTGTGCCCTACAGCTTTGCATGAAAGTCAATTTTCAATGTTGCATCACTTCATAACATAGCGGTAGAATATATGTTTCATTGCCTCCTTTTGCTGTTTGTCAGTGCCTGTAGACGACGTCATCTATGCAAGAACTTGTGGTTACACATAATACTGAAACGTTAATACTTATGTAGAGACATGTGAAGGCAGGACGAGAGGGACACACAAAGGTGCTAACTTTCAAGTAATTTATTGGACTCAGATCATACATATTTATAATTTTAAGGAAATTAAACTCAGGCATGCGCAGGCACAGCTGCGTCCAGGAAAAATAGTTCTTTCTTTGTTAACTATAGTGACGGCACACTAACACAATCTTGGCAAAGATATGCTGATTCAATAATCAATCCAATGTACAGTATAGTATTATCACTCTGTGGCTAACCGGCAACTGCTGCCTCTTTTTGCATTGTTGCAGTGTTCCCTGAGCCTTCCTTTGAGACAATGGCCCATTTTCCCTAGATAATGCTTACCCCATAATAGGAGTATCTCATAAACGATGCCTTCTTTGCAAAGCATGTAACGTACGTGTCCTGCGATTCTTGTTCCAGCCAAGCCTCCTTTGAGCAACTGCATGGGTTGGTGCTTTTGCATAGTTTAGTATGCTTATTTGAAACCGGGATCACAACGCTGATGTTTGTCTTAGCACAACCATGTTTATGCTGTCGGATATCCTGTGCAGATGTGGCATAGCAGAAACATATTTCGGCGATCAAGATTCGGCGTTGTTTTGGCCTAGCAACTGTAAGGTGGTTTTCTGAGTAGGGCTTCTGCAACCGGTACAGAAAGGGGAGCAGGATATCCTGCTTGCATCCACAAGCAGGATATAATTAAGGCTCGTCCACAAGAAATGGGAACAGGACTTTTTAAGGCGTTATCGAGGCAGTGTCAGACAATGCACCTTTTTACCATTATTTAGTGGGAGGAACTAAAAGGTAAGAATGGCTTGTTTCCCCTCAGTTCGTATGACTAGCACATGCAGTTTTTATGCATATTAAATCGTACATTCAGGAACCTGATAGTACAATACTCGCCCGATGCTCGAGGGTAAGCACCATTGGGTGTAAGTAATCACGTGCAAGTGTTACGATGTTAGTGGCTTCAGATTCGACAGAACCTTTGTGGTAATCTATAAGAAAGAGGTAGTCATCCTCATATCTTAAACCCCTGTGCTTGTATATTGCACTAAAAAATCCTGTTCCCATTTCTTTTGAATGAGCCTTAATTTCAAGAACTCACCGGATGCCAGCAGGATATCCTGCCCCTGTTTCTGTACCGGTTGCAGAAGCCCTACTCAGAAAAACACCTTGCATTTGCCAGGCAAAAAAAAAAAGACTAATCTTGATGGACGACGAATTTTTGCCACTATGCCATATTTGCACGGGATATCCGTCAACATAAAAACGGTTGGTGCTTGGGTAAACATCAACATTGTGCTCATGGCCTCAAATCAGGATTCTAAGCTAAGCAAAAGCAGCAACCCAGATACTCACAAGGACGCCTGGCTGCATTAAGAATCACAGGACACATTACGTGCCCTGCAAAGAAGGCGCCGTTTACCAGATACCCCTATCATGTGGTAAGCGTTATGTAGGGCAATGAGGTAGTGTCTCAAAAAAAAGGCTCAGGGAACGCTGAAACAACGTAAAGAAAGGCAGCGATGACTGGTCAGCTACACATTGGAGCACAACTTTGCTTTACACTTTGATGAGAGTTTCATTGTGCATAGGCACATTGACAAACTACTACATTGATCATTGAATCAGCAACTATTATTAATGTTAGCTGAGATTGTGTTAGTGTGCCATCACTATCTTTAACAAAGAAAGAACATTTTTCTTTCGTGCAGCTGTGCCTGTCCATGCCTGAGTTTTTGTTTTCTTTTTGTTCAATGCATAAGTAAGTGTGATCCACGTGCAAATAAGTAATTGTTGAAATTTAGCACCTGTGCATGTTTCTCCTTCTTGTGCCATCTTCACAGGTCTCTATGCTAAACCTAAGGATGTCTTACCATGAAGGCCAGATATCAACCCTTGATAACATTTTTTTTAAAGTTTTCTCACTCTGCTCCAAACTACATGGCAAAAAAAATCACTAGAAATCCACTGATTTCTTGAACAATGCAATACTTGTATTTTTATAGTTAGCAAACAGAGTTCCATAATTATGACACTGTCTTCTTTTTCATTTCTGTGATTTACACACAAAACTGACAAAATTTTAGGATTTTTCAAGATGCTACCTTCCTGCAACCAATGGGGAGCATGAAAACCTATATCAGCGCTACAAAACTTCTCGCATTGTCTATTGTGGCTTCAGATTTCATTTCTTTCTCAATGTTATTTTGCAATGGCCCTCGAAAATTCTGAAGGTAAAAGCTAGCATCGCAACAATACACATAACAACATGATTATAAGTAAGATTTCCCCGCACAGTTTCATGGCAATCCAAACAAAACAGATGTTCGGTGGAAGATGGAGGACGCTTGAAGAGACAAAACGTCCTCAAAGAGGTTATGTCGCTGCAGCCAACTTTTCAACAAGTAGACTTGCCTTCGTCAAGACAGCAACGTCAAGAAGCACCAGTTGCTCCCTTCATGAAGACAACTTCAAGTGTCAAAACGTTGGCTCTGGCGTCATTCCATGTTCAAGGATTACAAACTAAATAATACAAAATATTCTATGCTTCATGTTCAACGGATACAAACTAAATAATATGCACTGCACTAAATTGCAGGAAGTAGGTTTCCCACACCTAAGCTAAGGGCCAGTATATGCTATATTTCAATATGTGCTACGTGTCAAAACTGTCCCATTGTAGTGATAAAAGAGATTCCTACCACTCAATATGGCTTGTCTGGGCTTGCAGGAAGACCGCTCCTATCTTGCACTGCAATCTGTCCTCTGTGTCGGTGCCGTGAACAGCTGTCATCGCTGATCCATACATGACAGATACCACAAAAGATTATTTTCACACAAAACAAACCCTACCACACACAGCGAGTACCAAACATGTCTTCAGGCAAGTGTATATCGATACATTAAAAAAGTTGATCCTTGAAAGAAGGGATCAGGGCACAATCAGAACAGGTATTAGTGGACTAGCCACTTCTTGCAGACTATCGAAAGAGTGGCACTGCATGTCCAACATTCACACATGTACGTAATAAGCATGACCCAGAACATGCATATGGGTGATCCACATGACAAAACATTTGCAAAGAGTGCGTGGTGCATGAGCGCATGGTGCAAGGTGGGAAAAGCCATACATATGTATTGCGTCAATTTAGGAAACACATTTTTGGTACTCTAAAGCGAATTCACATTTAGCGTGTCTTGTTCACTTGAGCTATCTGATTTTTTTTAGTTATGTAAGCCCTTCACAAAACCAATAACGTTCTGCAACTTTCTGAGAACTTCTGGAAACATATGAATATAAGAATTTAGATCTCTTTCTTTTAATTCATGACCTTACAAAGCTAAATAAATACTAAATCACTGAATACTACACCTTGGTTATGCATCCTCATACAATAAGAGGGCAATATCGGTACCATGCTGATGTAAAAAGGAAAGCGTGAAAATACAATGACTTAAACCAACCCACAATCAAGCAACATTCTCACAACATGAGCACAGTCTAAATTATTCGTGATGGAGAAGCTGGTGTGCTTCCAGCAGCAAAGAAAAAATATATAATGGCAGAAAAGAAGTTCACGCACTTTTCTCAAACACAAATACTGCACCAAAGAGTGGCATGAGTTAGCTTAACTTAATCGAATTTACATATTCTTCTACTAACATTATTTCATATAAACATGTGCTTCTTCAAATGAAGCACGCAGCTGTTGGAGTGTACACTTAGTACCAGTACATAACGTAATTCACTCAAATACATTTACTTCAAGTGAGCTCCCTTAAAACATTTATGATGCAGCTACGTTGAAATCCTAACCACGGAGCAATTACATGGATTTCCGACAAAAGGACTCGGGAACGCAACCACAAAAACATATCCATCATCGCGTGTGCGTGACAGGGCCGTGTGTTTTTCTATCTACGTGCGCACTGTTGCGACACTTTTGCGCATTATTACCGAGTTTGGTCAACTCCTCTCGTATCACCACCGTGAAAACGCTAAGGGACGACCCGTATGTTTAAAGGCAGACACTTCTTCACGGCGACAAGGGATTGTATAAATACTCTCAAGCGATGATCTCGTGCAGTAAACATCCAAGGAATAACAGCGCAATGACACGAGGCTTGCATGATCGAAGGATAGGATCGCGCAGCCGCAACGCGCATCCTTCAAACATGTAATCAACGCAATCGGCGACCGGCTTTTACGGTGATGTAAATACAAGTGCGCTCAAAGCACCAAACATACCTGTCTATCGGGTCTCTCGTTCATTATCCTCGCTGTGCCAACACGCCGCCGGGCTATCGGTTCCTGCACAACAGCACCACGCAATGAATAACCAAGTTACTTAGTTCAGCGACTTTCTTCAACTTACCGAAGTTTGGCACTGGCTTTGCATTCTTCACAGTCGCTCGTCAAAAGGCTCACGCTTCCGCTCCGTACAACCGCGGTCGCCGCTTGTCACAACACTGGGAAGTGGATTGTCTTTGGAGGTACACTCGATATTGAATCACGCGATTAACGTGAGTAATCGATAAACGAAGCAAGAAAGCACTTATGAGCGCGGAGACAAAGCTGCGCGTCCGATGAGGCTGTTCTGAGTGGCGACGAACGACGATGCATCATCCCCCACTTGCGGGAGGACGTTCCGAAACGCGCAAAATATCCAGTCGACGAATGTCAAGTACGATAAGCACACAATAAACGCACACAATATCTATCAACACGGTAAATATGTCACTGCGGAGCACATGTGCTCGCGGGAAGCACCTGTAGTACAACGAGGCCTGTTGCAACTGCCGACTAACAGGCTCGACTAAAAAGAAAATATAGGTGGCAGCAGTGTCGTGTTATCATACAGGAAATTTTTGTATTGAAAATTAAATGTATTTATGGCTTTGCACACAAGTTTAGGTGTGGTTGCACTATTTGATCACTGTTTGTATTTAGTTTTCAAACTATACTTTTTGTTCTTGGCATATTAGAGAAAGTTTTGCTCACGCTCGAGGCGACGGTCATCACTGAGTCCCTGCAAGATGGTGGCTGGATTCTAACCACCCTAGTACAGATCTCAAAGGCAATGCTTTTGCGTACTACAAGCGCCGAACACAGATTTGTTTCAGGGTTGGAGGCTTTGCACGTGTGTAGATAGGTATGAATAGCATGCATTCCTGCACAATAAAAAGAAAGGGTGTATCTGACCAGGTGCCCATTCCTCTACTTTCTCTGCGTAACAGGAAACAGAAGCGTCAGCTGCGGATGAAAGGCATGGGCGCCCCCCCCCCCCACCCCCTGTACCCCGCTCGCCGGAACTTGCCGACGGGGAATGAAGAATGGGGTGGGGGGGGGGAGGCTACGTTGGTAGCCACTGCTCCCAGGCGTATTTTTGTTGAAAACGTGTAGCTGATGATACACTTCCAAATTCTGACTGCAACGATCCGACTGATTCATCTCTCATGCTTCCCTCAGTGTCCGCAGTTCTATTACAGTGCACTGCAGTTCTATTAATCCAACCCCCATCCTCCGGGCAAATGGAAAACCTACACTTCTGTGTAACTGTTCGGGGTATCGCATCACCGCACGCGAGCAACACTATGAAATTAGTTAATTAGTAACGCTTCAATATATCCGGCGGATAAATATTCAATATATATATATATATATTGAAGTTTTATCCGCCCAAGGCGGTCGAAATTAATCCGGAATGCCCTATTAGG